>NC_061513.1:146890151-146933921 GCF_022539505.1 Lolium rigidum
CCATCGATCCCATGAAGTAGTATCTCCGTAATATGAAGATGGGTCGTATTCCGGGTATGTGCTAGAAGAAGCACCCGGATATGTGACGGTGTGGTCGTAGGAGGTCCCGACGTCCTCGGAGTCATGTTGCTGGTGGAACTCTTGTATCTTCATATGTTCATCCACCTCCTCCTTAGTGCACGACCATGATTGCCTGTCAATACTGAGCAAACCTGGTTGGGGAAGAGGGATTTCCTTCTCCTCCCCGTCAGAAAACAACATTCTATATACCATATTATCTAAAGTAGAGTCAGTTGTAACAAAATGATGACTCTTCATAGCAGTAATATCGAGTCTCCTAGGGGCCAATGGCACATCATTAGGATCAATAGGAAGATTAAGAAATGTTAAAACACGCAGGTGCAATGGTTCCTCCAAAAATAGGCCCCCTGGTAGTCGAGCGGCGAGCAATAAGAGCACCAAGGTGATAGGACGTTTGACCAGTAAGTGCAATGTTCAGGAAAGCAAGATGGTAGCTAGAGATATTACTAGTGTTTTCCCTACCAAGAATGCTAGTAGCAATGTAGTATGCAAAATACTTAATGGCGGGGAGTTGAATGTTCCTTATCTTGCCCCGCTGAATGGTGCGACAGTCATCATCGGTGATCCCTCGGTAGAGCTCCAGCAAGTCCCGGGGGTTGTCATCAATCCTACTTGCTGTACCTACAGGGGCAATATCCAAGGCACAACAAAAATCCTTCAATGGCATAGTCACAGTATTACCATAAATCCTGAATGCAACCGTTGGCTCATAGTGTTTGTTGTCGAACTGGAAACTCTCGACGAAGGTCTTGGTGAGCAAGTAGTATTGCTCCCTTTCATCGCCCATATAAGTGGTTAACCCTGCCCTGTTGACAAGGGTTAAGAAATCCTCCAGTATCCCTGCATTCCTTAGAAAATCATAACATGGAAAAGTAGAAGCATTAGGAGGACCGTTGTCCTCTTCGGGCGCGAAGCTAGGCGCGAGGATGTCTTCATTGTATGATTGCCTAATCCGGGTGGCGGCCCTAGAAGGCCTCCCGGTGCTGGTTGTCCCCTTCTTGAACAACTCTCCAAAGCTAAACTTCTTCATAGCTTCTCTGAAATTTTCAACAAATGACATAAAAATTTGATTTGGTGACATAAAATTGAGGGAAACTACCATAGGAACTTGCTAGAGTACTAATCACGCATCAAAACTAATTTCTACCAATTAGAACAAGCATGCAAGCTCACCAAACATGTTACCTACAGCAGCAAAATATTCAAGATATACTCAACCAAACGAAATTCTACTTGGATGGGTGAAAGAGTCACATACCGAAGAGCAAATGTGCCAAATTTCGGACGAAATCTGGGCTGAGCAAAGAGATCGAGAAATCTGGAGCTCCGGAGCAAAAACGCGAGAGAGATGAACTTGGTACGAGTTTTTTCGGGAGAGAGAAGGTGCTTGGGAGGAAGAGATGGCAAAGTGGGGCAGAGGGGAGCCCACACCACATGGTGGCGCGGCCACCTCCTTGGCCGCGCGGCCCAGTGGTGTGGCGCCCTCTGGTGCCCCACAGGTCATCCTCTGGTGCTCCCAGGTGCCTCGTCGAAAAATAGGACCAACGGTATAATTTTCGCGAATTTTTGAAAACTTTGAAAAATGCACATTTTCTGGGTATTAAGTTTATTATTACTGGCCAGGAAATTTTTTGAAATCTCTAATCAACTAAGAAACTTTGCAAAGTAAAAATGCTACAGCAACTAAAACAAGTGGAGGAAGAAAGAGATGTTGTTTACCTCCTCTATGCATATAAAAGGTATTTGTCAACAAGGTTGATCAAGTCTTGCCACCAAATAAATTTTACATAGCATATGAAGAAATAAACCTCAAATCAATCATGTTACCTTGAATTGTATTGATATGGATCCAATAACGAGAGTTTGATATTCTTCTTTAGGCTCATATATAGGACAATCGATGGTTCCCACTTTGATAGTTCTCACATGAGAGATAGTATTAACTCCGCACGCTTTTTCAATCCTCTTGGGGAAATAGACGGTGTGTTCCTTATCATCAACATTGAAAGTGACCTTTCCTTTGTTGCAATCAATAACAGCCCCTGCGGTGTTAAGAAAAGGTCTCCCAAGAATAATAGACATATTATCATCTTCAGGCATTTCCAACACAACAAAATCAGTTAATATCAAGCAGTTAGTAGTAACTTGAACAGGAACATTCTCACATATACCAACAGGAATAGCAGTAGATTTATCAGCCATTTGCAAAGATATATCAGTAGGTAGCAACTTATCTAAGTAAAGTCTCTTGTATAGAGAAAAAGGCATAACACTAACACCGGCTCCCAAGTCACATAGAGCAGTTTTAACATAATTATTCTTAATAGAACAAGGAATAGTAGGTATACCTGGGTCGCCCAACTTCTCTGGAATTTTGCCATTGAAAGAGTAATTAGCAAGCATAGTAGAAATTTCCTCATTGGGGATTTTCCTTTTGTTAGTAACAATATCTTTCATATACTTTGAATAAGGAGGCAATTTAATAGCATCAGTTAAAGGGATTTGCAAGAATAAAGGTTTCATCCAATCACAGAATTTATTATAGTGTTCTTCTTCCTTTGATTTTAGTTTCTTAGCAGGAAAAGGCATTGGCTTTTGCACCCAAGGTTCTCTTTCATTACCATGTTTCTCAGTAATAAAATCTTCTTTAGTATACTTTTTATTTTTAGCATGCTTTTCGGGTTCTTTTTCAACCTCTTCTTTATCGGGAGTATCATTCTTATCATTATCTTCACTATTATCATGTTCATTACCACTTTCGGTTTCAGCATCGAAATAGAAATACTATTAGGATCATTAACAGGTTCGGAGGATTCTACAACATTTTTATGTTTCTTCTTCTTTTTCTTCTTAGAATGAGCACTAGGTTCAATGCGTTGAGAATCTTGTTCAATTCTTTTGGGATGCCCTTCAGGATATAGAGGATCCTGGGTAGAGACACCACCTCTAGTTGTTACTTCATAAGCATGTTTCTCTTTAGAATTATTTCCTAACAAGTCATTTTGCACTTTAGTGAGTTGATCAATTTGAGTTTGAATCATTTGAAAATGTTTAACAAGCATCTTAACATCATTGGAGGTTCTCTCCACAATATCATGTAATTGACTAATAGCTTGAGAATTTTCCATTAAATGATTCTCTACTCTCATATTAAAATTTTCTTGCTTAACAATATAATTATCAAACTCATCTAAGCATTGTGCAGGAGGTTTCGAATACGGAATATCTTCCCTAGTAAAGCGTTGAAGGGAATTTACCTCAATCATGGATGAAGGGGGAATTATCTCACATATATCTTCTATAGGAGGTAGATTCTTCACATCTTCAGATTTAATACCTTTCTCCTTGAGAGACTTCTTGGCTTCCCTCATATCTTCATCATTCAATTTAATTAAACCCCTCTTCTTCACTATTGGCGTTGGAGTTGGTTCGGGCGTATTCCAATCATCATAATTCCGGCCTATTTTAGCCAATAATTCTTCAGCGTCGTCTGGAGTTCTTTTCCTGAAAACACAACCAGCACAACTATCCAGGTATGCCCTAGACTCAATGGTTAGTCCACTATAAAATATATCAAGTAAATCATGCTTTTCTAAATCATGGCCAGGCAAGGCTCTAATAAGAGAGCAAAATCTCGCCCAAGCCTCAGGCAATTTCTCTTCATCTCCCTGATCAAAATTATAAACTCTCTGCAAAGCAGCATGTTGAGCACTAGCAGGAAAGTATTTGCGGAAGAAAACAGCAAGTAATTCTTTTGGACTTTTAATAGAACCAGGTGGCAAATTATTATACCAAGTTTTAGCGTCATCCTTTAATGAGAATGGAAATATTTTAGCAACAAAGTAAGTACGCTTCTTAACATCATCAGAAAACAAGCTACTCAAAGTAGATAACTCGGTCATGTGTTCAACAAGCACTTTCTTTTTCAGTACCACAAAAAGGTGTTTTCTCAACAATAGCTATATGAGATAGATCAAGAGAAAAATCATAATCTTTATCCCTAATGTTTATAGGAGATGTGGCAAATTTAGGATCAGGAGACGAGTTTATATCTAACGGTATGTTCCGCAAGCAACTTTTTAATTTTTCTTGCATCGGTAGTAGCATGGCATTTTTCAATAAAATCATCATCAAGCTCCACATAATCTTCATCAAGATCATCACTAGAGTATTCAAGTTCGGGTGAATTAACGAGGTGTAGTAACATCAGGAATTTCAGCATTTTCAATTTGTCTAGACCTAGCAATGGAAGCATCTAGAAAAGTTCCCAATGAACCACTATCATCAAGCACAGCAGAAATATTATCGGTATTATGAGAGTGTTCAGATTCAGCGAGATGTACCCGCATGCGAAGCATGTGGCGGCGAAACAAGTTTATCAATCACAGATGGTGAATCAAGTGTAGCGGAGGTACTCAGAATTGTACCTTTTCTTGTAGTGGATGGTAATATAGCGATCTTAGTATCGCGAGGTTTACCCATGATGGAGAATTTGCAGCGAACAATATCAATCCAAGTGAACTTCCAAATAAAGCTATGCTCCCCGGCAACGGCGCCAGAAAATAGTCTTGATGACCCACAAGTATAGGGGATCGCAACGGTCTTCGAGGGAAGTATTACCCAATTTATTGATTCGACACAAGGGGAGACAAAGAATACTTGGAAGCCTTAACAGCGGAGTTGTCAATTCAGCTGCACTGGAAACAGACTTGCTCGCAAGAGTTTATCAGTAGTAACAGTTTTATAGCAGTAGCAGTAGCAGTAGTGAAATAACAGCAGCAGAGTAACAAAGACAGCAGTAGTGATTTTAGTAAACAGCAGGATTAAAATACTGTAGGCACGGGGACGGATGACGGGCGTTGCATGGATGAGAGAAACTCATGTAATAATCATAGCAGGGCATTTGCAGATAATAATAAAACGGTGTCCAAGTACTAATCAATCAATAGGCATGTGTTCCAATTATAGTCGTACGTGCTCGCAATGAGAAACTTGCACAACATCTTTTGTCCTACCAGCCGGTGGCAGCCGGGCCTCAAGGGAAACTACTTGGATATTAAGGTACTCCTTTTAATAGAGTACCGGAGCAAAGCATTAACACTCCGTGAACACATGTGATCCTCACGTCTCTGCCATTCCCTCCGGTTGTCCCGATTTCTGTCACTTCGGGGCCATTGGTTCCGGACAGCGACATGTGTATACAACTTATAGGTAAGACCATAAACAATGAATATCATGATGAAACAATAACATGTTCAGATCTGAGATCATGGCACTCGGGCCCTAGTGACAAGCATTAAGTATAACAAGTTGCAACAATATCATAAAAGTACCATCTACGGACACTAGGCACTATGCCCTAACAATCTTATGCTATTACATGACCAATCTCATCCAATCCCTACCATCCCCTTCACCTACAGCGGGGGAATTACTCACACATGGATGGGGGAAACATGGCTGGTTGATGTAGAGGCGTTGGCGGTGATGGCGGTGATGATCTCCTCCAATTCCCCGTCCCGGCGGAGTGCCAGAACGGAGACTTCTGGCTCCTGCGACGGAGTTTCGCGATGTGGCGGCGTTACGGAGGGTTTACGGCGACTTCGACTTCTCTCCGGGCGTTTTTAGGTCGAGGCGAATAGGTAGTCCGAAGGGGGCGTCGGAGGCCGGCCGAGGGGCCACACCACCTGGCCGCGCGGGCCCCCCGGGCCGCGCCACCAGGTGGTGTGGGGCCCTCGGGCCTCCACTTCAATTGCCCTTCCGGCTCCGTTAGTTTCCCGGGAAAATAGGGCCTTCGCATAAATTCCGAGGTTTTTCCCGAAAGTTGGATTTCTGCACAAAAACGAGACACTGAGGCAGTTCCGCTGAAAACAGCGTTAGTCCGTGTTAGTTGCATCCAAAATACACAAATTAGAGGCCAAACAATAGCAAAAGTGTTCGGGAAAGTAGATACGTTTTGGACGTATCAGTGACCCAGTCACATGCTTGCAAGCTAATCAGATGACATTCCACCGAGAGGGCCAGCAGTATATCTATCCGTCATCGGGATGGACAAATCCCACTGTTGATCCATATGCCTCAACTCACACTTTCCGAATACTTAATCCCATCTTTATAACCACCCATTTACGCAATGGCGTTTGATGTAATCAAAGTACCCTTCCGGTGTAAGTGATTTACATGATCTCATGGTCGAAGGACTAGGTAACTATGTATCGAAAGCTTATAGCAAGTTGAACTTAATGACTTGATCTCATGCTATGCTTATTTGGGTGTATGTCTATTATATCATTCACCCAATGACATAACCTTGTTATTAACAACATCCAATGTTCATGATCACGAAACCATGATCATCTATTAATCAACAAGCTAGTTATACAAGAGGCTTACTAGGGACTCCTTGTTGTTTACATAACACACATGTATCAATGTTTCGGTTAATAAAATTATAGCATGAGATGTAAGCATTTATCATGAACACTAAGATATAACAATAACTAATTTATTATTGCCTCTTGGGCATATCTCCAATACTGGCATATTGAAAAAATCCCGCTCCTTTAGCCCTTCTTCCGCTACCAGAACAGCTAGATCGGACAAGAACACGAGAAAAAGGAGCTCCACCGAGCTTATTAAGAAATCCATCACTGGATCGAGACCTATTCTTCAACCTCCACCATGGAGAAAAGGCAGAGGTGCTCGCTAGTCCTCCCATATTGCTGCTCGCGAGCGACCGAGATGGATACGAGGAGACCGGCGTACCGCCAAACTCCATATATGCAAACATAGACTCATCCCTACACCTACATCTAAACCTACAACTCCACACGAGATTTGCAGAGGAGAGGGAGCCATGCCTCTCTTTTATATGGAATTTCATAGCATCCTCTCTAGGGGTAGTCATGCTTCAAGATAGGTTAAGCTTCCTCCGCTAGTCGATACAATTAATGCCAAACATGTACTACCTCCATACCGGATTAATGGGCAATTACGCATTTTGAGAAAGAAGTTTAAGCATAAATTTGGTCAACAAAAAATGAGATATATGCTACAAAAATTATACCGTTGGATTCGTATTCAAAAAATGTTTCCAATAATATATTTTTTGTGATATATATATCTTATTTTTTGTTGACTAAATTAGTAGTCAAACTTGTTTCTTGAAGTACGTATTTGCCCATTAATCCGGTGTGGAGGGAGTATCATAATCGCGTATCCAACATTAATTTGTGTGGTATACATAAGCTCATATCGTATTCAACATATACCCCTATTATGTGTTGATTGTAATAGAAAAATAATAAATTAAGCCACACACGAGCAACATCCTCCATATTCCTCTCAACGACTCGAGTTTGGATTAGGTTAAGGAAAACTAACACCAATGTAAGCGACAATGGAAGGAGCGGTATCGACGTTTTTGTTTATTATTTCAAGAAACCAAAAAGAAGGGTGTGATATTGGATGCTCGATGTGCCTTCCTTGTTATTGATCCCATGACCAGCAATGTTTAGCAAACTTGTTTGTACGATATGGCCACAAATTGGTGTCCGTTGGGGCGGTTCGGGTGGCACTGCGTGCGGCTTAACCATCCTAGCCACACTCCGGTTGCCTGCCGCGCGAGCCACCATGTAGACATGAAATCTATGTGCAACTTTAGTTTCCAAGTTGTGAAACTTAGTTAACCTGAAATAGCAATGAATATTTTTTGGAAAGAAGAAATATCAATTTCCAGGCAACCTAAAACAAAACAAAAACATATAGAAAACATCGTGAAATAGAATGGAGGCAATTGTTTTGCATCGTTCCTTTTAGTTAAAAGAGAGCCATAAATTTCAAAGGAAAAAAAGCGAAACAAAATCATGAAGGTCTACTCACACAACAATATGCAACTCACTTGCTTGGCACCTCGGAGAGGACGATATGTCGCGGAAAACATGTTTATTTCGTTCCAAATTTCTCAACGGAACTAGCATAGTGAGGAAGACCCTAAAACCTCATGATATACTCCGTAGTTAGTTTACCTAAAGATAAGTTAAACAAGTAAACCATCCTATTTTACTGATTTTGGAAGTAGTTAATATGTTCAGCTATGGGCAATGGGACACCTTCGTGCATGTACAGCACTGTCCTGGTCGGTTTACTGTAGTCTTCTTATGTCATGTTCCTGCACACCATGAAGGCTCTCTATCAGCCAATATATGTGTGCTAGCTAGCTGCTTAACTGCAGTTCACTGGCCACTTTCAAATAGGAAACAGTAGATTTGATCGTACGTACAGAACCAAAGTGAACATCTAGGGGGCTCATATAGGACAAGAAGGTTATGTAAGCGCACTTCTACCAATAAACATTTTGAACTCAATTGATATATTCAAAACACATAATGAAAATACATTAGGATCACAATATTATGTTACTAGTGCTGATTCAACATTCATGCTGAAGCTTTCATGTCTAGCTACTGCAAACACCATCGTCATACTAATTGATTAAGGTTTAGAATATAGAAACATTGGCCATCCCAATAGGACGATGATGTCCATACTAATAATACGCTACTTCCTCGGTTCACTAATATAACATTTAGCAAACTAAATTAGCTTTGTTAAAACGTTTTATATTAGTGAACGGAGGGGGTAGATAGGAAACTACTCTTAGCTAATTTTGATCTAGCAATGCCGGTCACATAGACCCCCTTATGTACTACAGTAGGTAATTAGCACGACGAACGCGGTCATATATTTTGAGTGCTATATCAGCACGCAGTAGTACACGCCGCCGTGCTGGAGCGGCTCGACAGTGTGACCGGTCTCGTCGACGAGGAGCGGCTCCGGCCGGTCACCGTTGCAGCGGAACAGGACGGCCGCTTCGCCGAAGTAGAGCTTCACGTCGAGGTGTGCGGCCGGGACGCTGCACGCGGCGCTGGTACCCGCGAAGCACACCACGGCGGCGCCCCTCGCCGCGGTTCCCGCCGTGCCGGCTCCGGCGCCGGCTGCGCCCTCGAACCCAACATCGCCCCCTGGTCCTGCATGCAAATGTGTGTCGCACACGGTCAAAAAGAAACAAACGGGAGTAACTGCAGTGCAGAGAGGAGAGTTATTGTGACCCGTGACTTGAGAAATTGGAAGACTACGAGGAAATCCAAGCGCGCGACGAGCGAGCAAGCGTGACTGACAGTCTTGGACTGCCAGCCTTCAGCCATGCGCACGGTCGCTCTGGGTAAAAACGCCCTGCAATGTGAAAGAGCAGCCTTGAACGCGCGTTTGCTTGCACGCACGCCGCGCAGAAAGGAGAAATTTTGACCGCCATCACCTCAGTCTTTTCACAAACGTACGTGCGTACTCACTCCTATACGTACGCTGTGAAAATTCATCACACACACACGCATCCCCTTCTTTCTACATTTCTCTCTCTTGACTGATAAGTTACTAGGACACGACCATACAGGAGAGGCACAATTTATGAGTTATGACTTGTGACAATGACATGACCTAAAGCTAGTAGCCGAAGCTAGTTACTCCCCTTCATCCAAACAATCAAAAAACGTCCCATTTTGGATTTGTATTCGCAATGATTTCATCTTTTTTATCTGTCATCATAAGATCAAATTCTTTTCTTTTTGAAAATTACACAATACATGAACACTTTGTGCTTAGATTGCTACTACCGCATGTGTGCATGATAGTAAGATTAGTCTGTTCCTTCGCATAACTAAACAATGTATCTGTTGATCCAAAGTCCCATTGTGGAATCACATAGCTAAACAATGTAGTATATCTGTGGATCCAAAGTCCCATTTTGGAATCTTATATGCTTCCATTCTTCCAACTCTAGTCTTTTCATGAACATGTGTGAAATAGCTAGCCCAGTGTGCACATGCATTGATGCATATGGTTCATACTTGCAACTAGCTAGTATGAATATATACATTTTGACATGATGTTTTTGCCACCATGAAATAGTTCATATATATTAACATCCCATCATGAGAATATAATTTCTATATATGTTTTGGTCCTGTTTTAAACCAGTGTGATTACAAACTAAGAAATATTCCCTATTTTTAGCATGTACAGAAAAGCCATGCTTGCACAAACAGTTTTGACCGACAAAAAATTGCATGCAAGTAGTACAAGAGAGTTTACATGGTTCATCATTGTCTCATTTCCATGGCAATGAATCGAACATACGGTATATTATGATTGGTTCTATATATAGATTGGGGGCCCTAAAGGAAAATTGCACAAACTCATACACGGAAGCATACAAAGACTGGACGTGTATGGATATCTAAATAATGGCAGCAGGCAAGCTAAGATCCAAAAGTAACTGAAATCGAGACACGGCATTACAGGAGAAATGCGAGAACGTGACACATCTACTCCCTCCTTTAAAACATGAACATACGGATGCATGCGATACTAAGTAGAAGGCGAAGATGAACAAATTCAAGTAAACGGTGCTCCAAAATAAACGAAGCTAGTCATCATCACATACCTTGCAAGTGATTGTAGGTGATCGCATCAGTAGCTGCAAATAAACTGGTCAACCCAGCTGCTGGAGCAGCCGCACTCGCAACGGTGACGGAGGTTGGATCCGGCGAAGCCGGAAGCGGCCAAACGGCAGCCGAAGAGGTGGCCGGCGTCGTAGTGACGGCTACGCCGTATTGCAGCAGCCCCAGCTTGGTGAAGTCCTCGTGCGCCTCTTCATTGGCGACGAGCGAGGCGTTCAACGGCTTGCCGAGGCCGAGCTGCTCGTCAGCGCCGCTGGGCCAGTACTGGCCACGCCCGCCGGCCCAGCCGCTGTTCGTGTGGCCCGTGCTGGTGGGCGCTGGCGACAGCTCGTTGTAAAGCCCCGAGAGCATGGACGCCGGTAGTGTCTGCTGCACAGCGGGCACGGGCATGTACTGGGCGCCGAGGATGGCAGCGAGCTCGCCCGCCGGCAGGCAGTTCCCTTGCTGCGGGTACTGCAGGAAGATCGGCTCGCCTTCGGCGGCCGGCGTGGGCTCGTTCACCGTCGGTGCAGGAGCCAGGAGGGGAGCCGACACCGCAGGCTGGCCCTGGTCCAGGCCCAGCTGGTGCCGCATCTGCTGGTGGCACGACGCGGCGATCGGCGAGAGCAGGTCCATGGCCTGCGTGGCGGCTGGCTTCACCGGCTTGCTGGATCCGGATGACCGGTCGGAAGAGGAGGAGGAAGAAGACGTAGGCGCCACCGGCGAGAAGAGTAGCTGCTGCTTCTGCTGCTGCGGCTGGAACTGCTTGGGAGGGGTTGGGGGCATATACGGCGGCGCGGCCTGGGTTTGTCGGGCCGGTGCGCAGGACCGCGCCGGCACTGCGCGGCCGGCGGTGGCGTTGCGGAGCTTGTTCTTGGAGCGGGACTTGCGGTTCTGGAACCAGTAGAAGACGTTGGCGTCGCCGACCTGGCCGTACTCCTGCAGGCGCATGCGGATGCGCGGGATCTCGTCGCGCGGCGGGTTGACCATGCCGGAGTTGAAGAGCGCCTCCAGGATCCGGATCTGCTCCGGCCGAGGGTTCCAACGCGGCTTCGTCTCCGTGCTCCTCCCCAGATCGGGCCCTATAAGAACAAACGAGCCATGATCATGAGTTAACCAAACCGATCCCCCGCTCCGCTCTACAAGACAAATACCCTACCGATCGTCGGGTAGTGCATGGAAAGAAAGACATATGACACAGACTAACAGTAGCATGCATCATCTCTTACCTGCGGAGAAGGAGGACTTGAAGGAGTGGCCGGAGACGAGGGAGGGGGGCGAGCCGCTCATGTCGGCCTGCGACTGCCACATCTGGCTGCCGTGCTTTGACCGGAACATGCTCGTCCACTGCTGCCTGCTGTTCGGCGCCGCCATGCTTCTCGCCGCCGGGCCTTGATGATCTCGATCGATTTCGCTCTCCCCAGCGATCGACAACGATGACCGGCCAGTCAGAGTGAGCTAGGGATTCGATCAACTGAGGAACAGGGGGGAGATGAGCTACCTCTATCTATCTGCTAGACCTAGCTATGTGGATCGCCTTGCCGCTATGCCCTGCTCAGGTCTCCCTATGGTTTTTCACCTAGCAAGCAAAGCTGCATATGCATTCTTGCTTCTTGCTGCCTCTTATAATGGCCGCACCGACCCTCGGTGTCGCAATAAATACAGTCATAGTAGCGCTAGGAAGCAGCACGACCCCCCATCGGTCTCCCATTGCTCTTGGAGATACGTGCATGGGACTATGGGAGAGCAGCTAGCTAAGCTAGGTAGCTTGATGGGTTTGCATCAGGAGGGGACTGATGGACGGTTGCCCAACTCTGGGCCACCGATGCCTGATGGGTGCAAGTGCAAGTACTGGAGCTTACCCTAGGTATGACAAGCAAGGAAGACACGGAACCCCCATGACTCTGGCCGGCCTCCCTGCCTCTCAGTTACTGTTAGCGCCTTTTTGCACCGATCACGGCGGGGCCGCTGTGCTCTGCGTGATGCTCACCTGGGGATCGCAGGTTAACTATCTCTGATCGTCGCATCTGCAGACAGACTGCAGAGGAGTGAAACTGTACTTACGTTATTTTATACTCTTATATTACTCCATCTATCTATGCATGCAGGTCCAACAGGATATTTTACGTATATGTGTGCAGTAATACGACAGATTGACAGAATGTTCACCACTTCTACGATAGTTAATTAGGGACGGATTGTTCTAAGTAAACTTTAAAAAAAAATCGATAGCAGTATACACATGTCTTAAAAAGTCAAAAAGGTACTACTTCCTAGTCCGTCCACAAGTGTACTTAGGTTTTCACTGGCGGAGCCACGTTTCAGTTAATGGGTGTACAAAACTTTAAAAAAATAGTCAAAATATAAAGGATTCTCAAAGGTGTATTGTCATGTATGCGTGTATTATACATAAAAAAGCCTTCTCTTCAAAGTAATGGGTGTACATATGTACACCCAAGTACTCAACTAGCTCCGCCTACATAGGTTTCGTTCGAAGTCAAATATTTTTGAATTCCCCCCGAAAAACATATTTTTGAATTTTACCAATGTTAGTGAAAAAAAGAAAAAACATTCATGACATCAAGTTTGTATATTATGAAACTCCATTTTAAAATGGATCTAGCAATAAATTTAGTGCCATAAATATTGTTAGGCTTTTAGATAAAATTTGTCAGAGATTAAACAGTTTGACTTATGATAAGAGGTACAAGTACATTTATTTGTGGATGGAGGAGTACGTCCACTCCACTGTGTAGATTCGAACGAGCGGTCAGGGACCACAGACTAGTTCGCGGCGACCCACTTCCGAATGTGGTCATGCAGACGATGCGAACATCCGCATGCGTCCTCGCCTTGTCCTCCCCAGGGCCACCTGCTTGTGCCACATAAACCACTCCCTCTCCAGCCACTCCATCATGAATTTCACCAGCGCTGTTGTGCAAGCCCTAGCAAGCGATGGAGGATGACGCCGCCGCCACCACCACCGCCGCCTCCGGCCGCAATCAAAGGCCATGGTCAAGCTTAAGAAAGACCCATCATCGCTGGAGCAAGAAAATGGGACCAAGATGTGTGTTGGCTAGCACGACGCCTCCAAGGCATTGGAGGCCGTTGACATAGGCATCCCTGATGGGCCTACCGAATAAGGTACCCAGGGATAACTGAAGGCCCACAACCCAAAGTCTTTGAAGCTTGGAAGCACAATAAATATGATATGGAAGATAGATGTATTAGGAAGTCTTGATGTAATACGAGGACTCGTGTAAACCTTCCAAACATTGAAAACTTGTACGATACGAAACCCTCGGCTCCACCTCCTATATAAAGGGGAGCCGAGGGAGACAGAAAGGATCGAATCATTGTTAGCACCAACCCTAGTTTTTAGCAGCCGAGCACCTTTTCGGCTGAAACCTTCGAGATCTACTTGCCCTCTACTTTCCGCGAAACCCTAGTCTACAACTCGTAGGCGTTGACAAGTTAATACCTTGTCAATTGGCGCCGTCTGTGGGAATCGGAGGCGACAAGGAGCCGATCTCGATGGCACGTTCAACATTGTCAACATCATCGGTGGCAAGCAACGCGATGGACGGAGGTAAACAGATCAAAACTGGTCTCGTTGATTTTGTTCCTCACCCTCCCGCCCGTGTGGATGCTTATGCCTATCTGGAGGAACCAATGAAGATGACGTTCGGGAGTTTCCACTTCCGCGTCGGGAGAGAAGGATCATATCGCTTGGCGGCACCCATTCTCTCGGGACCGTTAGCGGTTGATTCTGATTTCTCGGGATCATCAGCTTCAATCAAGTCAAGCGACGAGGAGACTTCGTCGGCAAGCTACTCCAAGCGCGCCGCCGGCGGAGAACTCGCCGATCTGCTCGGCGGGATGCCTTTCGGGTCGTTCACGGATTCCGATCTAGACAGCGACTTAGAGAGCATCGACAGCTTCGACTTCATCGACAGATCTACTTCTATTCGGGAGGTCTTCGCCGATCTTTACGACAGTGTCACCGACCCCGAAGATGAAAACACAATGACAAAATATCATCAAGTCTGTGCAATTGGCGACTCAAGTCGCCAGGAGGATGAAACATCAGAGGCTTTCGATGATTTGGGAAATCCATAAATCGATCCCGCTGATCTCACGCGAGGATTGGGAAATAAATACGTCGGGCCCACACCGCGGGAGAAATTACAACTTCCGCAGGTAGCCTGGGACAGAGCAGCAAGGGCCATGAGCGGCACCGAGCCGATGACCTCTACAACTACACTACAAGAGATGCAAGCGTATCAATATATACTCGCTCGTGCCAGACGGGAGATAGAAAAAGAAAAATGTACTGGAGGAGAGAAAAGCTACAGCCTCAGCGTCGAGTAGGCGCAAAGCCAACCTGAGCCAATACTCAGGAACCTCGGGAGATAGTCACCGAGCAGCACGCGCGAGAGGAAGATCTCGGCTAGCTCATGTTACTGAGCATGAAAGAGAGAACCTAATACAGAACCTCGACATGTCCTTTATATCGATAGATACAAGAGGGCACATCATCCCCAAAACACCGAAAGCAGGATATATGGCGACACATGCTTTCATATTAGCATCTAAGCCACCTGCAGGAGATCCTAGGGAAGCATTGTATAACATGGTCATGGAAGGAGTTGGAGTCATGGGGACAGCGATACAAGGAGCGAGTGCACCGCAACCCGAGAGCGCACCAAGGCAAAATAATCCTCAACCAACTTTGACAGCGCGAGATCCTCCTCGGGCTGGGGACCCAAGAGACATGACGATACAAGCTCAAGTCGATAGAGCACGGCAGGAGAGAAGAGAACGTCGACAATCACCAGAAGTCGACGAAGAGGATATGTGCGGGCTCCCTTGTTTCACTCGACGAGTCCGCAAAGCTCGGGTTCCTTCTGGGTTTAAGTTACCTGACAATTACAAAAAGTTCCATGGCTTGCAAGATCCAGATGATTGGCTGGTAGATTACCTGGAAACGGTGAAGTTAACAGGTGGAACTCGAGCAACTGTCATGCAGAGTATCCAGGTTAACCTCAGCGGAGCCGCAAGATCATGGATAAAGAAGCTAACGAAAGGATCCATCGACACCTGGGAGACTTTCGAGTACTTGTTCGTAAGATACTATGTCATCATGTGACTTGAATAAATGTGCCATTCCAACAGCCGGAAAAGGCACTCGACAATATATTCTCAGAAAGCGTCCGCCGCGGAAAAATTTCTAAATGCCGTAATCTTTTACGAAGGTAAGTCCCCGGGATCCGTCCTGTGCGGCGTGGTATCGCACCCGAATGCGCTCTACTACTTTATCCGTGTCAACAGACGCGAAGAAAAATCCTAACGGGCGCGTTAGGTACTCGATAAAATTCAACTGGAATTCGGCATATGGTAAGACCTTAAGCGGTGCATGTCGAATTAAGCCAGTATCCCAAGGTCGAGTCCAGGGACTTGACCTTGAAGTAGGTTTTTGCGGGATTGCTACAAGAGAAGTTAACTGGTACCTGACCGTCAGATGAACCAGCCCCTTCTACCATTATACTTGTACAAGATATAAATACTTCGAGCAAAAATATTACAAAGATTCATAGAACTTATGGATTGTGTTTACAATGGAGATTTTACCCGACTCTACGATTCAAGAAAAATCTTGGGGCCTACTGACATAGGCATCCCTGATGGGCCTGCCGAATAAGGTACCCGGGGATAACTGAAGGCCCACAAACCGAAGTCTTCGAAGCTTGGAAGCCCAATAAGTATTGATATGGAAGATAGATGTATTAGGAAGTCTTGATGTAATACAAGGAGGACTCGTGTAAACCTTCCAAACAGTGTAAACTTGTACGATACGAAACCCTCGGCTCCACCTCCTATATAAAGGGGAGCCGAGGGAGACAGAAAGGATCGAATCATTGTTAGCACCAACCCTAGTTTTTAGCAGCCGAGCACCTTTTCGGCTGAAACCTTCGAGATCTACTTGCCCTCTACTTTCCGCGAAACCCTATTCTACAACTCGTAGGCATTGACAAGTTAATACCTTGTCAGTCGTAGCAGCAGCCTCCGCCCAAGCCAGAAAAGAGGCGAACTTCATATTGGCGCTTCAGGCCAATGCCAACACCATCGTCCTCGCCTACCAAGCCATCACATATGTCGTTATCATGCTCAAGCCAGAAGTGCTCACCTCCGCCATGAGCCATATCGCAGGCTGTGTCGTTGTCGTCGCTTCATCTACAAGATCGGTCCCTCCATGAGCATGCAACCGCCTCTACGATCTTGGTCACCAGCAACACCGGCGGAGGCGTCAAGCAATGTCTGACACTGTCTCGGATCGCCTGCTCCAGTTCCACATTGTCGGAGATCTCGTCCATGTTGGCCAGCCTGGTAGTGCCTACCCTCAATCTCGACTGCACTTGTGTGGCTAATGACTGAGTTGCGGAGACCGGTAAGTTCAAGACTTTTTTCGGGCGCTCATCCACTTTTCTCTCGTGTGTTTGGTGGTGGAACGACACCCTGGAGCATGGGTAGGGAGGGAAGGGATCCCTCCTCCGGCAACAACACGACGAGCTGGACATGGAGCATGTTCTTCATCCCTTCTTCGCTGAATCCCACACGTCTTTCCGTCCGCGGCAACTCTTCGTGGTTTGTTCAAGATGGTTCTTTGCTGGAGCCACACTATGCAATTCCTCTAGTGCTTTGACTCTATCTTGTTTATTCAGTACCTTGTATCCTAGCCGGTTGATGGCTTCATTAAAGCCAAGCATTTTAGAGCAGATAGATGGCAAATCAGAAACGATCAACTTAAAGGCAGACAGATGAGTAAGTACCAAACCTCCCTAAAGAGGCTTGTACGAGAATAATTTCATCTTCATGTGCATCTTGCTCGTGAGATCCTTCGACATGTAGATTGCCTCGAGCTGGAGGCTAGAGCTACAGACTTGTTGTGGTTTTCTTATGCATCACTTTGTGCAGAATATCAGTCCTTCTGCTTCTCTTCGTCGGTCCAAGGTTTTAAGTCCTTGTTGAATTCATCTTGTGCATCACATGCAGATCGGGGTGAGATAGGATTGCGCGCATATTCACTTTCCACGAGGTGAACCTTGTGTTGTAGTCGAGCAACGTTAGATCGAATATCCTGGAGGCCATGTCATGGAAATCCTAGAAATGAAACACGTACACTGATCCCCTTGTATAATCATAGGCAATAGAGGAAGAAGATAGATCAAATAAATACAAGGATACTTCTTCATTGAAGCCCCTGCGTATGTCCATCTGCGACATCTCTTCGTGGTTTGTTCAAGATGGTTCTTTGTTGGCGCCGTACTTTGGAATTCCTCTAGTGCTTTGCCTCTTTCTAGACTTGTTCAATCTTGTGTAATTAGACCTTGTATCCTAGCTGGTTGAAGGATTTATTAATTTAAAGCCGATCCTTTTTTAGAGCTGACATAGGTATGCCTAACAGGCATGCCGAATAAAGTACCTGACTCTATAAGAAAGTATGAAGCCCATGGACTCGGAGCTTTGGAGGCCCAGAAGGTTAAGGATCTTCGGGTTAGGAAAGTAGAGTTGTAATACGGAACTTGTATGAATATAGGAAAGGCCCAACACGGTTCGAACAGTTTGTAACTTGTACGACACGGAAAGCCTCGGCTTCGCCTCCTATATAAAGAGGAAGCCGAGGGAGAAAGAGGGGTCGGAACCGTAGTAACCCTAGCCACTATAATCTTGAGTTGAGCACCTTTGTTCGGCTGAACCTTCGAGATCTACTTGCCCTCTACTTCTTACGAACCCTAAGTCTACAATCTGTAGGCATTGACGAGTTAATCCCTCGTCAATTGGCGCCGTCTGTGGGAATTGGAGGCTGCAAGATCCTGATCTCGATGGCATCTTCAACATCATCGTCAACAGCAAGCAACGCGATGGACGGAAGTAAACGAGTCCAACCTGATCTCGCCGATTGTATAAAAATCTTCATCTTAATAGTGTACCTCCATAGATTTCAAATCAGAAAGGATCACCTTAAATGTACATATATATGAGTAAGTACCGAACCTCCCTCAAGAAGCTTGTACGAGAACAATTTCATCTTCACATTCATCTTGCTGGTGAGATCCTTGGACATGTAGATTGAGTCGAGCTTGAGTCACAAAAATGTAGTGGTTTTCATATGCATCCCTTCCTGTAGAATATTATTGGATATATGAAGTTGAATCAATGTAAAGCCGGTCCTTCTGCTTCTCTTTGTCGGTCCATGTTTTCGAGTCCTTTCTGAATTCATCCAGTGCATCATGCATATCGGTGTGAGCTAGGATTGCGTGCATTTTCACTTGCCACAAGATGAACGTTGTGTTGTTGTCTAGCAATGGCAGATCGAATATCATCGACGCCATGTAGCCAAAACCCTAGAAACTGAAACACGGACACTGATACCACTTGTTATAATCATGATAGGCAATAGAGGAAGAAGGTAGACTAAACCAGAGGAAGAAGAATTTGGACGTTTTAAAAAAAACCCTCCAATAAAGAGAGGAAAAAATCACGCGTGCTAGAAACCGCTCCACTCGGCCCAACCCTCTGGGTAACATGCCTCGCTTACCTTTATATCAGTTCAGAACACAATACTCCATCCGTTCCAACATTCCAATGAATAAGGCGTTCTCGTTTTGTGTGTTTTTTCTTTGACAATAATTACTCCAAATATATAAAGATTCTTGGTATAAAATTGGCATCAAATTACATTAAATAATCAAGATTTTGTTGCTCAATTTTTCGGTCAAAGTTCTTTGAATTCGCGTGCGCCTTATCCATCGAAACGGAGGCACTATAACATTTTTAAGTCAACACGTCGGGGGAGCTTGAGTCGTATGTTCCGTAGGCTACTAGGCCGGAAGTAGGGGTATGTTGCGGAAAGAGGAATCGAGTGTTATTTTTCTTAGATGGATCTTTTCCAAACTTTAGACTGTTTTTGGTCCCTTTCGAAACTTTAAAACTTCTTTGACCTTTCTTGGTTAGGCCACTTTGGTAGTCCCTTCAAAATGTGTGCTAAAAAATGGTGAGTCATTTGAATCTAACCATACCAAATGGCATGATCTATGTATTTTCTTACCCACAGGGTCCAAAAAATTCTCAGGGGATCCAAGATCTTTGCAAAATAAGCCAACCTAAATGGCGTGACCTAACTATTTTTTGACAAAAACAACTACGGGTATTTAATTCTATGCCCCTGATTTCTTAGTTGTGCTCATTTTTTCCCATTTGATAACTTTTTGTTCACTTTTCCCCATGTGTCTAAACTTTTGCTTTCGTACTTTCCTCACTTTTGCTCCCAAATAGTTGCACACTTCGAAGGGAAAATGAGCGAGTGGGAAAAAGTGAGTAGTGTTAACCAACGAGGGGCATAGAATTATTAATCCCAAACAACTAAGTTCTAGCCATCCCAACTAACTTGTTATGTACTTAAGTTAAGTCATTCAACATGGTATGACCAAAAAATATCCATAGAAGTTTTAAAGTATTGCTAGAGGCCAGACATGATCTAAAGTTTAGAAAATTGCCATTTTTTAGGTTAATTAAAGAAAAGTTGTGTAGGATTACCTCTCCACCCCAAAGTAAAACACTCGCATGCCTGGCTTGGCACTGCATGCAAAGATAGCTGCTCCTCAGTGTTCGCGCATTTCATGTGATTTTGACTGCAACTTAGTAAATGAACGTTCACGCGTTTCGAAGTGCAATTTACCCAAGTGCCCAAAGACTTCTGCTCGAGAACGAGTGTTTGCAATCTCACATGCTTATCCGGTCAAAAGAGGAATTAAATGGCTCGCGATGTGCCAAAATGTTGCAAACGCCCGGGCCTTTTCTCCAGTTTTTTCGTCGCAGTTTTGGGGGACATGATCTAACCACAATTTACTCCCCATTTTATCCGGTCAAAAAGGTGTAATTAAGTGCCACTGGGAGTGGACTGTACGACTACGACATGTGTTTACTGGCTGCATGCCATCTCTCTCTCTGGTTTCATGGTGTGCTTTCATTGGTTGGCTTGCTGTGATTGAATTGGCATTCAATTGAAGATGATTATTCTAATGGAGTATGAGAAACTGTGGCATGGAGTAAATGGTGTACACTACCGTACCTTTTGGCCGCGAGGCTGCGTACGTACAGTGCACTGTGCGCATGCACGCACGCACTGCATGTGTATTGCTGCTTTGGAAGGTCAAGAAGACGAGGAAAGAAGTTGCAGAGGGAGAGGGGAGAGAGAATAAGAGAGTGTGTGTGAGGCCATCTCCAACTCTAAGGGCATCTCCAACCGAGCGATTCAAACGGACGCGCTGGGCCGTCCGTTTTGGACCGTTTAGGTGGCCGAGCGGACACGCGGACAACGGCCCGCGTCCGCGTGTCCGTTTGGGTCGCGCGCTGCGCCCAACGCGCGAACGCAGCGCATAATCGAAGAAATAGAAAAACAAAAGTAAAAATGCAAATTTAAACGAAATTTAATTAAACATATGCCCTATTTTGGGCAAATTTGTACATAGCCCTATTTTGGGTAAATAACTAACAAAAGAAGCCCTCTATATGGGCTTTAAAATTTAAACTAAAAACCCTCTATTAGGGTTTGGTCGACGGCGCGGTGGCCGCCGGTGCGCCGCCTAGCCCCTGTGGGCGTCGTGGGCGTCGTCGTCGGCGTCGACGACGTCCTCGGGCGGTGAGGCACTGTTGTGGCTCGACCGCGCCGGGGACTCCGGCCACGGAGACCACAGGGCCTCCTCCCTGGCCGAGTGGGGGTCCGGAGCCACCCGAGGAAGCGGCGGCGCACTGAGCACTGCTCCCTCTCCTGCCAGGCGCGGCGCCTGGCCTTCTGGCGCCGCTCCTCCTCGGCGCGGCGCCTGGCCTCCTCCCGCCGCACCGCTTCCTCCTCCTCCCGTCGCGCCTGGCGGGCCTGGGCGTACAGCTCCCAGGCCTCGGCTTCCTCGACCTCCCGCCGGGCCGCTTCCTCCATCTCGGAGGTGCGAATGGCCGCATGGAGGTGCGGCCATTTCGCGTCCTCCTCCGCCGCCGAGATGAGCGACGCGGAGGTCGGGGTCCTCCTCCGAGGACTCGGGCTTGGGCTCGAGCAGCAGCGGCAGCGGCTGCGGCAATGTCGCGCCGCCGCCGGCGGCTTCTCCGATGTGGAGGCCGCCTCGGTTTCCTCCGGATGGCCGCATCGCCAGCGGCGGACGGCGGCTGCTGCTCGCCTCGTCGTCGTTGGCTCCGGGAGCGAATCGTCGCTTCGGGGCCATGGCGGCGGTTTCGCTCGGGGAGTGGAGTGGGGACTGGAGTGGAGGGACAGATCCCCTCCAGTCCCCATTTAATAGCCTCCCCGGTCACCGACAGGTGGGCCCAAGGGAGACGAGGCGACAAGGGCCCGGACGTGAGCGGACGCCGCGTGCCATCCGCGGCCACGCAAACCTAGCCAGGATTTGGGCCGGGCTTGCGTCGTTCCGGACGCCGCGGCCGTCCGCTTTTGCGGTGCGTCCCCGCGTTGGGCCCCTTTTTTGTCCGGCTCGGCCCATCCGGACGCGCGGGCGCGGGATGGGTCGCCCCGTTGGGGTGCCTTAAGGGCATCTCCAGTGGTGCGATGCAAACGGACGCTCAGCGACCGTTTTCGTCCGCCGTGACCGGAAATGCGTCTGGGGCCTGCTCCAGCGGGGCGACGCAAACTGACCGGGCCGTCCGCGGAGACGCAAACCTGGCCCAAATATGCGCCAGGTTTGCGTCTCCGCGGACGCTCGGCGGTCGCGGAATCTGTCCGCGTTGGGTACATCCGGGCCCGGTCGGCAGTGACTAGGTAAGCAAAAGATTTTTTCATTACTATTGATTGGCCAAAAGGACCATCTTTATAGAGATGGTTAGTCGAGTTAACCTAAAACTACAATGGCCGTACCTACTCGACGTCGCGCGGCCTACACCGGCCTCGGTTACTCGCAGTCGGGCGCCCTACTACTGGCCGCCGGAAGGGCCGGCGGCATCGTTGAAGCGGGAGCGCTTCGCGCACTCCGCGCGCCGCGCACGCCGGCGACTGGACATCTTGTCCTGCCGCCTGCGGCGTTCGAGGGCCTCGGCCAGGGAGCTGTCCCACAGGGCCCCCGCCTGGGCGAACGCCACCTGGGTAGCCTCCGCCAACGCCGTCGCCTGGGCCTCCTCCTCCTCCGCTGCCGCCTGGACCGCCGCCGCCGCCGCGACCTCGTTCGCCTGGACCGCCGCCTGGATCGCCGCCATGTCGGCGACGAAGCGGGCCATGTCCCTAGCCGCCGCCGCCACTGCTTCGTCCCTGGCGGCGATGGTGGCCTCCAACTCGCGGTTCTCCTGCTCGACCCGTGCGGGAGAAGGGCCCCTACGCTGGAGCGAGTCCAGGTCGGAGCACATTAACCCCCGAGCCATGGCCATCACATAGTTGTGGGCTTCCTCCTCCGCCACCCAAGCCTGACGGCGCTGGGCATCCCCAGCCTGGGACTCAAAGGACGCGAGCAGAATCCGCTGGTCGCCGGCGCACTCGAAGCGCATGGGCATGGGGACGTCGTCGTCCGCGATGTCGTGGATGACGGCGTCGGACGGAGGGGCCGCGATGGCCGCCCGCGCCTCCGCGAGCTCGGCCCTGGCGTCGGCGAGCTCGGCCATGGTGTTGGCGATCTCCGCCCTGGTCGCCACGAGGCGCCCTTCCTCGCCATCTGCCGCCGCCACCTCCAGGTCCAGCTGCTGGGCCTCAACGCCGGCGGCGGCTACCTCCTCCTCCTCCTCCTCCGGGTGGAGCTGGCGGCACATGTGAACAACGTACTCCCAATTCATGTGGTTGGCCATGGATGGATGGTAGCTTGAGGTGTGCCCGTCGCCCCCGCCGGTGTCCACCATATTTAGCCACGGCGGGGCGGGAAATGGCGTTGGCGCGCAGGGCGTTTCCCGCGCGCGCGAAACGCCAGCGAAACTTGCGAATGTATTGGGCAAGCGCGGGAACGATCGTCGTCGCGCGGGAACAGTTAATCGCCGGCGGCAGTCCTCGACGGGACGTAAAACACCATTAGCGAGCTTGACGCTGTCCCCGGTAAAAAAATGCGTCGGCACCGCTGGAGGTAACCAAGACGCAAACGGTCGACCTGGGCCACATCGCGTCCGCGGGCCGACGCAAACGGATATTTCGGACGTCCGAAATGCGTCGGCCCGCTGAAGATGCCCTAAGACCCAAATCGGAAGTTGTTGGCCTATTGTATTGGGCCGTTTGGGTGGCCGCCTAGACACGCGGACCTGGCTGACAGTCTGTTTGGGTCGCGCACTGCGTCCAACGGGCGGACGCACCACAAAAGTCACAGACAAAAAAAAAATTAAATTTAAACTGAACTTCATTTAAACTTAGCCCTATTTTGGGCAAATTTTTACACAAAAGAAAGCCCTATATGGGCTTTAAACTAAAAAAAAGGGAAACCCTAGTCTAGGGTT
This sequence comes from Lolium rigidum, assembly GCF_022539505.1. NCBI lineage: Eukaryota > Viridiplantae > Streptophyta > Magnoliopsida > Poales > Poaceae > Lolium > Lolium rigidum. Next base: position 146,914,196 of record NC_061513.1, read on the forward strand.
TGGGACGTTGTGGCTGCCGGTGCGCCACCTACTCCTAGTAGTACTCGTCATCATCGCCGTCGATGAGGACGACGCCCCCCGACGGCGACGCGATGTTCTGGCTGGACACGCCGGAGGTCGCCGGGGACACCGGCCAGGGTGACCACTGCGCCTTTTTCTAGGCGGAGTGCGGGTCCGGAGGGCTCGCCGGCCCGCGTTGGCATGCCATCCGCGCCGCCTCCTTCTGCCGCTGCTCCGCCGCTGAGGCCTGCAGCTCCGCCTCGTGCTAGAGCGCGGCTAGGCGCTACTCCTCCTGAAGCGCGGCCTGGCGCGTGGCCTCCTCCTGCCGGTGCGCCATTGCGAGGAACGCCCACGCGTCAGCGTCTTCCTTGGCCTTCCTGGCCTCCTCCTCCAGCGCGGAGTGATACGTCTCAAACGTATCTATAATTTCTTATGTTCCATGCTAGTTTTATGACAATACTCACATGTTTTATATACACTTTACATCATTTTGATGCATTTTCCGGCACTAACCTATTAACAAGATGCTGAAGCGCCGGTTCTCGTTTTCTCGCTGTTTTTGGTTTCAGAAATCTTACACAGAAAATATTCTCGGAATTGGACGAAACAAAAGCCCACGGTCTTATTTTGCACGGAGCCTTCCCGAAGTCCGAAGAGGAGACGAAGAGGGGCCGCGAGGTGGCCACCCCACAAGGCGGCGCGGTGGGGCCCCTGGCCGCGCCGGCCTATGGGGTGGGCCCCTCGGGCACCCCCCGACTCTGCCCCTTCGCCTATTTATCCTCTCCGTCGCGAAAACCCTAGTACCGAGAGCCACGATACGAGAAAAGTTACTGTGACGCTGCCGCCGCCAATCCCATCTCTGGGGATTCAGGAGATCGCCTCCGGCACCCTACCGGAGAGGGGAATCATCACCGGAAGACTCTACATCATCATGCCCGCCTCCGGATTGATGTGTGAGTAGTTCATCCTTGGACTATGGGTCCATATCAGTAGCTAGATGGTTGTCTTCTCCTCTTGTGCTATCATGTTTAGATCTTGTGAGCTGCCTATCATGATCAAGATCGTCTATTTGTAATGCTACATGTTGTGTTTGTTGGGATCCGATGAATATGGAATACTATGTCAAGTTGATTATTGATCTATCATATATGTGTTGTTTATGATCTTGCATGCTCTCCGTTACTAGTAGAGGCTCTGGCCAAGTTGATACTTGTAACTCCAAGAGGGAGTATTTATGCTCGATAGTGGGTTCATGCCTCCATTGAATGCGGGACGATGTGACGAAAGTTCTATGGTTATGGATGTGTTGTTGCCACTAGGGATAAAACATCAATGCTTTGTCTAAGGATATTTGTGTTGATTACATTACGCACAGTACTTAATGCAATTGTCAGTTGTTTGCAACTTAATACTGGAAGGGGTGCGGATGCTAACCCGAAGGTGGAATTTTTAGGCATAGATGCATGCTGGATAGCGGTCTATGTTCTTTGTCGTAATGCCCTAAGTAAATCTCATATTAGTCATCATGATATGTATGTGCATTGTTATGCCCTCTCTATTTGTCAATTGCCCAACTGTAATTTGTTCACCCAAAATGCTATTTATCTTATTGGAGAGACACCACTAGTGAACTGTGGACCCCGGTCCATTCTTTTACATCTGAAATACAATCTACTGCAATCTCTGTTCTCTGTTGTTCTTTGCAAGCAAACATCATTCTCCGCACCATACGTTTAATCCTTTGTTTACAGCAAGCCGGTGAGATTAACAACCTCACTGTTAAGTTGGGGCAAAGTATTTTGATTGTGTTGTGCAGGTTCCACGTTGGCGCCGGAATCCCTGGTGTTGCGCCGCACTACACTCCTTCACCAACAACCTTCATGTGGCCTTCATCTCCTACTGGTTCGATAACCTTGGTTTCTTACTGAGGGAAAACTTGTTGCTGTACGCATCACACCTTCCTCTTGGGGTTCCCGACGGACGTGTGCTTCACGCATTATCAAGCTCTTTTTCTGGCGCCGTTGCCGGGGAACGAAGAAAAGTTACACCACAAAGATTTTCAACTCCCACGTCAACAGCTCTTTTTCTGGCGCCGTTGCCGGGGAGATCAAGACACGCTGCAATGGGAGTCTCTCACATCCAATCTCTTTACTTTGTTTATTGTCTTGATTTACTTTACTTTATTTTCTGTTTTGTTTGCTTTCTTTATATCAAAAACACAAAAAAATTAGTTACTTGCATTTACTTTATTTATCAGTTTACCTTTGTTTATTTCATCATGCTTCGTCCTAAGTTCACTTTGAAAGATATACCGGTAGGGCGTGGGTCTATCATTGGAAGAGATAATATAGAAGAATTTTTCACTCATGTTAGTACAGTTAAAGATTTTGAAGATAGATCCTTGGTAGAACTTGCTCCTACTTATGAAGTTGCTACTGCCTCCTTAGTGCACATGTTGGAAGCTAGATTTGTTAATCTTAATCCTATAATGCAACACATGTTTCTTACACTCTGTGATATGGAAGAAGGAGAGAAGAAAGATTTTGTTTTAGAAACCCTTCTTAAAGAATTTGGTGATGTAGCTAGAGAGGCTAGAAAAGTCTTTATTCAACATAAGATGCTTGGCTTTTATACTAATTTTCCAAGTACCCTTGAAAAGATGGAAAAAGATAGACTGAAGTACACTAATAAAGTCAATTGTGAGGGGGAGACTAAAGTACCAATACCTTATAAGCTCATAGGAATGCATGAGGCGCTAGAAAAGAATTTTGATTGGATTGTTCCTGAAAATTTATTTGAGGAGGATAGTAAGCCTAAAAGTAAAGAAAGAGGAGCCTCTAAAACTTACATATATAAGATACAATGCATTGTTGAGAAAACCCCCAATTATGATGTTGATGCTTCATCTCTTGATAATACTTGAGTTACACTTTCTGCGCCTAGCTGAAAGGCGTTAAAGAAAAGCGCTTATGGGAGACAACCCATTATTTTATTTCTGCAATTTTTGTTTTATATTTGTGTTTTAGAAGTTGTTACTACTGTAGCAACCTCTCCTTATCTTTACTTTATTGCATTGTTGTGCCAAGTAAAGTCTTTGATAGTAAGGTTGATACTAGATTTGGATTTCTGCGCAGAAACAGATTTCTAACTGTCACGAATTTGAGTAGAACTCTCTGTAGGAAACTCAGAAAAATCTGCGAAAATTCATGAGTGATCCTCAGATATGTACGCAACTTTCATTCAATTTGAGCTTCTTCATCTGAGCATGTTAAGTGCCTCTAAAAAATTCGTCCTTACGGACTATTCTGTTTCGACAGATTCTGCCTTTTATTTCGCATTGCCTCTTTTACTGTGTTGAATGGATTTCTTTGCTCCATTAACTTTCAGTAGCTTTGGGTAATGTCCAGAAGTGTTAGGAATGATTGTGTCCTCTCTGAACATGTGAATTTTTGATTATGCACTAACCCTCTAATGAGGTTGTTTTGAGTTTGGTGTGGAGGAAGTTTTCAAGGGTCAAGAGAGGAGGATGATATAATATGATCAAGAAAAGTGAAAAGTCTAAGCTTGGGGATGCCCCCGTGATTCATCCCTGCATATTTCAAGAAGACTCAAGCATCTAAGCTTGGGGATGCCCAAGGCATCCCCTTCTTCATCGACAACTTATCAGGTCACCTCTAGTGAAACTATATTTTTATTCTGTCACATCTTATGTGCTTTACTTGGAGCGTCTGTATGCTTTTATTTTTGTTTTTGTTTGAATAAACTCGGATCCTAGCATTCTTTGTGTGGGAGAAAGACACGCTCCGCTGTTTCATATGAACACTGGTGTTCATAGCTTTACTTTTAATGTTCATGGCGAAGATTGAAAACTGCTTCGTTCATTGCTATTTGGTTGGAAACAGAAAATGCTCCATGTGGTAATTGGTATATTGTCTTGAATAATTTGATACTTGGCAATTATTTTGAGCTCTCAAGTAGATCATGTTTAAGCTCTTGCATCATGTAGTTTAAACCTATTAATGGAGAACTACCATAGAGCTTGTTGAAATTTGGTTTGCATGATTGGTCTCTCTAAAAGTCTAGATATTTTCTGCTAAAAGTGTTTGAACAACAAGGAGACAGTGTAGAGTCTTATAATGCTTGCAACATGTTCTTATGTAAGTTTTGCTGTACCGGTTCATACTTGTGTTTGCTTCAAACAACCTTGCTAGCCAAAGCCTTGTACTGAGAGGGAATGCTTCTCGTGCATCCAAAACCTTGAGCCAAAACCTATGCCATTTGTGTCCACCATAACTACCTACTATGTGGTATTTCTCTGCCATTCCAAGTAAATTTCTTGCGTGCTACCTTTAAAAATTTCATTCCTTGTCTTTGCAATACATAGCTCATGGGAAAATAACTTAAAAAACTATTGTGGTATTGAATATGTCGCTTATGTATCTTATTTCTTATAAGTTGCTTGTTGAGCGGTAACCATGTTTCTGGGGACGCCATCAACTATTACACCTTTGTTGAATATCATGTGAGTTGCTATGCATGTTCGTCTTGTCTGAAGTAAGGGTGATTTATCATGATGAAATGGTTTGAGTATGCATATTGTTAGAGAAGAACATTCGGCCGCCAACCAAATCCATGTATCATGGTGAAAGTTTCAGTTTGGACATTAATCCTGAATCTCTTATGAGAATATTATCTGTTGTTGAATGCTTAAGCATTAAAGAGGAGTCCATTATTTGTTTTCTATGTTGTCCCGGTATGGATGTCCTCAAGTTGAGATCTATCAAAAACGAGAAATCAAATGCGATCTATCTCCTTGGACCTTTGTACAGGTGACATAGAGGTACCCCTTTGTGACACTTGGTTGAAACATATGTAATGCAATGATAATCCATGGAAATCCGAGCTAATTAGGACAAGGTGCGAGCACTATTGGTATTCGATGCATGAGGCTTGCAACTTATAGGATGTTTTATGCATAACACATATGAATTATTACTACCGTTGACAAAATTGTTTCCATGTTTACAAAATAAAAAAGATCTAGCACAAGAGTAATCCCTGCTTCCCTCTGCGAAGGGCCTTTCTTTTACTTTATGTTGAGTCAGTTTACCTACTTCTTTCTGTCTTAGAAGCAAACAATTGTGTCAACTGTGTGCATTGATTCTTACATACTTGCTTATTTGCATTCATCATATTAATTTGTGTTGACAATTATCCATGAGATAAACATGTTGAAGTTGAAAGTAACTGCTGAAACTTATATCTTCCTTTGTGTTGCTTCAAAACCTTCTATTAAGAATCTATTGCTTTATGAGTTAACTCCTATGCAAGACTTATTGATGCTTGTCTTGAAAGTACTATTCATGAAAAGTCTTTGCTATATGATTCAGTTGTTTAGTTATTATCTTTACCATTGCTTTGAATCACTTCATTCATCTCATATGCTTTATAATAGTATTGATCAAGATTATGATAGTAGCATGTCACTTCAGAAATTATCCTTGTTATCGTTTACCTACTCGAGGGCGAGTAGGAACTAAGCTTGGGGATGCTTGATACGTCTCAAACGTATCTATAATTTCTTATGTTCCATGCTAGTTTTATGACAATACTCACATGTTTTATATACACTATACATCATTTGATGCATTTTCCGGCACTAACCTATTAACAAGATGCCGAAGCGCCAGTTCTGTTTTCTGTTGTGAGCTGGGAACATAAGAAATTATAGATGCGTTTGAGACATATCACCGCCTATGGATCTCCGCTAGGCGTGCGCGGCCGGTGGCCGGGATCGGCGGCACCGTAACCCGATCTGGGCTCAGGTGCCAGCCGTGGGGGAGGTGCACGTCGCCCCACGGCATTGGGGCGCTGGCCTCCCAGAAGATCTGTGCCACCATGAAGGTGACGTAGATCCGGTCGCGCATCCCCGCCGCCGGCCCCATGTCGAAAGACTCCGGCGCGACTCGCCGACTGCTGCCGGCCTCGTGGTCGTCCGTCGATGGCTCAAACTCGCGCTTCGGGGCCATGGCGGCGCGGAAGCTCGAGCTCGTGTGTGTGGCATGGAGTGGGGAGTGGGGAGTGGGGACTGGATAGGGATAGTCCCCCTCCCCAGTCCACATTTAATAGGACTCGCGGGCACCGACAGGTGGGCCGGACACGCGGACCAGGCGGACGCGCGAGGACGCCGCGTGCCATCCGCGACCACACAAATCTGACCCATATTTGAGCCGGGTTTGGGTCGTCTTGGATACCGCAGCCATCCTCTTTTGAGATGCGTCGCGGTATTAGGCCATGACTTTGTCCGCCGCGACCCGTTTGAACGCGTGGGCGCAGAATGGATCGCCGCGTTGGAGATGGCCTGAGAGGACGAAATTTTGGTCCAAGACAGCCGTAATGGCAAATTGGCAACCGTTGGCGTTTGAAATGGAAATATGGATTCGGTTTGATTGACTCGAGGGCTTGTAAGTTGTAACTGTACATTCATGCATGGTGCGTTGCACCATATATCTACTAGCACACATTCTCGCCCTTATCTCTCATTTACACACACGTACCACCAACTACATATAACGATAATTTCCTCCAATATTTCCAAGGCAAATATTATATAGTGCACAATACACAACATCATTGAAAAATACCACTACACCATATTTACAAATTAAGTCATCACAAATTTTTATTTCAGTCCGTAATGAAACTAAGGTTCATTCATATCCCCAACTAAACTAGTCAGCCATAGGGGTACGAGACATCATATGAATGAACGTGGATGAATGAATATGACACATGTATGAGATTCACAATAGAGTTTGGATTACAACACAATGGATGTAGGAATATATCGATGATGAACTTGGAGATGGTGATGTCGTTGATGTTGAGGTCTCCTTGTCCCAAGCCTTATTCTCATATTCCTTCAATGGTGTCGTTGTTAATGATCTATGGCGATGGAAGCATGCCGAAAGGGCTCCGCTGTGGAGTATGTAGATTTCTGGAGGTCGGATTTGCGTTCTGGGGAACATCCGCACAGAATATGGCCTTGGGCCCTTCACAGAAGAGGTTCAATTTGACAAAATGGGCCTGATGGAGGACCGTACGATATATCGTACATTGACCGTACGAGTCATCGGTAAAGTAGCTAGATTCCCTTTAGTAATTTGGGTCTCATTTCCTCATACGAACTTCGGGTGAGGTGTTCTTTGGATCGTTAGATTCGTATGGACGAGGGTTACAACAACATGGTATTGGATATTTATTATCTTGTGATGGAAACATATCACTTTTTGACTTTGCAAATTGCTAAGTCCTGGTGCATGTACCTCCTCCATAATGCTGTCCCTTGGCTTGTTTCTTCGTGTTTTATTCATAAAATATCCGGAACGCCTATACACACAAAAAGGCAAGGGAAAGTGATAAATCATAATAAAACTACTTATTATGCAAATGTATCATGAAAAGGAATGGAAACGAGTAATCATGCATTATTTAAGACATAATAATTGCTATAAGGAGGATGTCATGAGAGATTATGTAATGAAAAAGTAGGCTTAAAACACTACAGAAAATCCACTCATCTCCTGCCATGTATTCGAGGGAATTCGGAGCGTGCGCTATGATGTTGATGAGGTGCGGTACATCTACTCATCTCACTATTCATTATGAGTATGAAATTGTAAGTTAGAAGTTATGTTTGTGTGCATATGAACTCTTTGTGTACCAACTCGTTGTGACTCCAAGTGCAGAGTATTGTTGTAAGCGTTTTTTCTCTGCAAGGGTGACTCGAGGGTTTATATCGAACTCTCATGAAATTGGCAAAGATTTTATTTCTCCTTTTCCTCTTCTAGCAACTTGGAAAGCAAAGTTTTTTTTTATGTGTCCCCAACTTCACCGTGTGGTTGTCAAGCACAAGGTTTCGTGTTAGTAATAGGAAATATAAATAGAACTAAAGTAAAGTAAATAAACTAAGCAAGCAAGCAAAATAAAAACAGTAAAAGAATAGTGGTTTTTGGGCTTTGTGTGTGTGCAAGCAAGTGAAGAAAGTATTTTGGTATTTTCGGATAAATAAATAGCAGTAAATATAAAGTGTGATAATTATGTTGGAAAGGTGTTTCTAATGATTTAAAATAGACCGGGGTTCATGGGTTCACTTTTATACTCTCTTTTTAAGTTGTAGTGGACACAAACAATTCATCAAAGACATAATATTGGAGAAACTTCAACATGTGTTTGATAAGCATTCATATGGGCATTACGTCCTAACATAGAGATGATGCAACACATCTCTCTTATACTATATAAGAAAGGGAAAACTCCAAGCAATCTTGAATTAAGAATCAACAGAGTATAGACTTAAGTAATTTGACATAATGTTTGAATCTCAAATATGCTACCTTGAAAAAACAAGATTATCAAGCTGTCGATAATTATTACACATGGATTCACTTTATCCCTAGTGAGGCACCAAAAGAAAGCTAAATACCATAGTATATCTTAAATTTGTTGCCACTATTCAATCACTATAACCATGTTACTCCATCTAATACACACTTTTCCGCACACATGATCTTGCATACAACTTGAATCAGAGCAAGTACTTAAGAACGGGGTACATGATATGCATCTATCAATATATCTTACACATAATAGATTTCAATCTCATATATCAATATCATAGAATAAAGATCCACCACATAAGAGTTTCATATATGACCATAATCATGTTGGCAGCTCATTTGGTACTAGATCTATGAAGAACAAGAGAGAAATAGATCAAACTACTGCCACAAACCCATAGTCCAGAGGTGGAGTACTCCCTCTTCATCATGGTGTTTATGGTGGAGACGTTGGAGAAGGTGGAGATCCCTCCGGTGGCGGCTCCGACGGAGTTTCCCCGTCCAATCTTCGCTGGTCCTGGCTCTATTTCGGTGTTTTTGTGGCGCTCTCCTCAAGGAAGACTGTCCTGCAGAGTTATACCCAAAATAAAGGGGATCATTGGTAAATCCCCAAAAATCAATATAAAACATGGATATAACATCATATATATTGTAAATATGTTAGAATACGTGTCAACAAACTACAAAGTTCATGCATGTATTTTACATGCATCTGCATAGAGCATTAGCGTGGAGGACATGTTTACCTTTTTTGATGAAAAGACAGCCTAGCCAGCTTTTCATTTAATTAGAGAAGAGTACAAGACGTTGATGGTGCTTATCGTTACGCCGACTTCACACTGTTGGGGAACCACAAGAGGAAGTTGTGATGAGCACAACAACAAGTTTTCCCTCAGTATGAAACCAAGGTTTAATCGACCAATAGGAGAAAGGCGTGACTTCTGAAGGTGTTGTTGGTTGACTAATGGCAGGGCGCACTACCGACGTCAGCAACAACGTGGAACCTGCACACAACACAACCAAAGAACTTTGCCCCAACTTACAGTGAGGTTGTCAATCTCACCGGTTTGTTGAACACAAAGGATTAGACGAATCGAATGTAAGAAGATGTTTGCATAAAGTAAACATAACAGGATTGCAATTGAATTTATCAGTAAAGGAAATAGGACCGGGGTCCATAGTGTTGTAATATCGAGTCTGTATGTAAACCTGTATGACACGGTGATTGTACCGTTGTGTTAAGTCTGTAACTGATTGACTTAGTCTAGCGCTAATGTAGCTTAGTGGGAGAACCTGATGGCGTGTATTTCACACGTTCGTTGGGCAACCCCAAGAGGAAGGTATGATGCGCACAGCAGCAAGTTTTCCCTCAGAAAGAAACCAAGGTTTATCGAACCAGGAGGAGCCAAGAAGCACGTTGAAGGTTGATGGCGGCGGGATGTAGTGCGGCGCAACACCGGAGATTCCGGCGCCAACGTGGAACCCGCACAACACAACCAAACTACTTTGCCCCAACGAAACAGTTGAGGTTGTCAATCTCACCGGCTTGCTGTAACAAAGGATTAACCGTATTGTGTGGAATATGATTGTTTGCGGAGAAAACAGTAGAAACAAGTATTGCAAGTAGATTGTATTTCGAGTAAAGAGAATTGGACCGGGGTCCACAGTTCACTAGAGGTGTCTCTCCCATAAGACGAACAGCATGTTGGGTGAACAAATTACCGTTGGGCAATTGACAAATAAAGAGAGCATGACAATGCACATACATATCATGATGAGTATAGTGAGATTTAATTGGGCATTACGACAAAGTACATAGACCGCCATCCAACTCGCATCTATGCCTAAAAAGTCCACCTTCGAGGTTATCATCCGAACCCCTCCGAGTATTAAGTTGCAAACAATGAGACAATTGCATTAAGTATGGTGCGTAATGTAATCAACAACTACATCCTTAGACATAGCATCAATGTTTTATCCCTAGTGGCAACAAGCACAACACAACCTTAGAACTTTCGTCACATCGTCCCGTGTGTCAATGCGGCATGAACCCACTATCGAGCATAAGTACTCCCTCTTGGAGTTAAAAGCATCTACTTGGCCAGAGCATCTACTAATAACGGAGAGCATGCAAGATCATAAACAACACATAAGCATAACTTTGATAATCAACATAACAAGTATTCTCTATTCATCGGATCCCAACAAACGCAACATATAGAATTACATATAGATGATCTTGATCATGATAGGCAGCTCACAAGATCCGACAATGATAGCACAATGGGGAGAAGACAACCATCTAGCTACCGCTATGGACCCATAGTCCAGGGGTAGACTACTCACTCATCACTCCGGAGGCGACCATGGCGGTGTAGAGTCCTCCGGGAGATGATTCCCCTCTCCGGCGAGGTGCCGGAGGCGATCTCCCGGGATCCCCCGAGATGGGATCGGCGGCGACGGCGTCTAAGTAATGTTTTCCGTATCGTGGCTCTCGGTACTGGGGGTTTCGTCACGGAGGCTATTTGTAGGCGGAAGGGCAAGTCAAGAGGCGGCACGGGGGGCCCACACCACAGGCCGGCGCGGCCAAGGGGGGGGCCGCGCCGCCCTAGGGTTTGGCGCCCTTGTGGCCCCTCTTCGTCTCTCCTTCGGACTTCTGGAAGCTTCGTGAGAAAATAGGCCTCTGGGCTTTTATTTCGTCCAATTCCGAGAATATTTCTTTACTAGGATTTCTGAAACCAAAAACAGCAGAAAACAAAGAATCGGCACTTCGGCATCTTGTTAATAGGTTAGTTCCGTAAAATGCACGAATATGATATAAAGTGTGCATAAAACATGTAGATAACATCAATAATGTGGCATGGAACACAAGAAATTATCGATACGTTGGAGACGTATCAGCATCCCCAAGCTTAGTTCCGCTCGTCCCGAGCAGGTAAAACGATAACAAAGATAATTTCTGGAGTGACATGCCATCATAAACTTGATCATACTATTTGTAAGGCATATGTAGAGAATGCAGCGATCAAAACAATGTGTATGACATGAGTAAACAAGTGAATCATAAAGCAAAGACTTTTCATGAATAGCATTTCAAGACAAGCATCAATAAGTCTTGCATAAGAGTTAACTCATAAAGCAATAATTCGAAGTAAAGGTATTGAAGCAACACAAAAGAAGATTAAGTTTCAGCGGTTGCTTTCAACTTCTAACATATATATCTCATGGATATTGTCAACATAGAGTAATATAATAAGTGCAATAAGCAAGTATGTAAGAATCAATGCACAGTTCACACAAGTGTTTGCTTCTTGAGGTGGAGAGAAATAGGTGAACTGACTCAACATTGAAAGTAAAAGAATGGTCCTCATAGAGGAAAAGCATCGATTGCTATATTTGTGCTAGAGCTTTGATTTTGAAAACATGAAACAATTTTGTCAACGGTAGTAATAAAGCATATGCATCATGTAAATTATATCTTATAAGTTGCAAGCCTCATGCATAGTGTACTAATAGTGCTCGCACCTTGTCCTAATTAGCTTGGACTACCTGGATTATCACCGCAATACATATGCTTTAACCAAGTATCACAAAGGGGTACCTCTATGCCGCTCGTACAAAGGTCTAAGGAGAAAGCTCGCATTTGGATTTCTCGCTTTTGATTATTCTCAACTTAGACATCCATACCGGGACAACATAGACAACGAGATAATGGACTCCTCTTTTAATGCTTTAAGCATTCAACAACAATTAATTCTTTTCTCATTAGAGATTTGAGGATGTTTGTCCAAAACTGAAACTTCCACCATGGAACATGGCTTTAGTTAGCGGCCCAATGTTCTTCTCTCACAATATGCATGCTCAAACCATTCAACTCAGTGTAGATCGCCCTTACTTCAGTACAAGACGAACATGCATAGCAACTCACATGAAATTCAACAATGAGTTGATGGCGTTCCCCAAGTAAACATGGTTATCGCACAACAAGCAACTTAATAAGAGATAAAGTGCATAATTACATATTCAATACCACAATAGTTTTTAAGCTATTTGTCCCATGAGCTATATATTGCAAAGGTGAATGATGGAATTTTAAAGGTAGCACTCAAGCAATTTACTTTGGAATGGCGGGAAAATACCATGTAGTAGGTAGGTATGGTGGACACAAATGGCATAGTGGTTGGCTCAAGTATTTTGGATGCATGAGAAGTATTCCCTCTCGATACAAGGTTTAGGCTAGCAAGGTTATTTGAGGCAAACACAAGGATGAACTAGTACAGCAAAACTCACATAAAAGACATATTGAAAGCATTATAATACTCTATACCGTCTTCCTTGTTGTTCAAACTCAAAACTAGAAATTATCTAGACCTTAGAGAAACCAAATATGCAAACCAAATTTTAGCATGCTCTATGTATTTCTTCATTAATGGGTGCAAAGCATATGATGCAAGAGCTTAAACATGAGCACAACAATTGCCAAGTATCACATTACCCAAAACATTTATAGCAATTACTACATGTATCATTTTCCAATTCCAACCATATAACAATTTAACGAAGGAGAAACTTCGCCATGAATACTATGAGTAGAAACCAAGGACATATTTGTCCATATGCTACAGCGGAGTGTGTATCTCTCCCATAAAGTGAATGCTAGGATCCATTTTATTCAAACAAAACAAAAACAAAAACAAACCGACGCTCCAAGAAAAAGCACATAAGATGTGGCCGAATAAAAATGTAGTTTCAGGGGAGGAACCTCGATAATTTGTTGATGAAGAAGGGGATGCCTTGGGCATCCCCAAGCTTAGACGCTTGAGTCTTCTTGATATATGCAGGGGTGAACCACCGGGTGCATCCCCAAGCTTAGAGCTTTCACTCTCCTTGATCATGTTGCATCATACTCCTCTCTTGATCCTTGAAAACTTCCTCCACACCAAACTCGAAACAACTCATTAGAGGGTTAGTGCACAATATAAATTGACATATTCAGAGGTGACACACTCATTCTTAACACTTCTGGACATTGCATAATGCTACTGGACATTAGTGGATCAAAGAAATTCATCCAACATAGCGAAAGAGGCAATGCGAAATAAAAGGCAGAATCTGTCAAAACAGAACAGTTCGTATTGACGAATTTTAAAATGGCACCAGACTTGCTCAAATGAAAATGCTCAAATTGAATGAAAGTTGCGTACATATCTGAGGATCATGCACGTAAATTGGCATAATTTTCTGAGCTTCCTGCAGGGCAGTGGGCTCAGATTCGTGACAGCAAAGAAATCTGGAACTGCGCAGTAATCCAAATCTAGTACTTACTTTTCTATCAACGGCTTAACTTGGCACAACAAAACTCAAAACTAAGATAAGGAGAGGTTGCTACAGTAGTAAACAACTTCCAAGACACAAAATAAAAACAAAGTACTGTAGGTAAAAACATGGGTTGTCTCCCATAAGCGCTTTTCTTTAACGCCTTTCAGCCTAGGCGCAGAAAGTGTGTATCAAGTATTATCGAAGGGTGGTGCATTCTCAGCGAGGTGTGGAGTTTTCTCAACTAGGCATATTATATTAGATACATAAGTTTTAGCATCTCCCTTTTCATTAGTCTTAGGTGTGCTACTCTCATCAAACAAATTTTCTCGGAACAAGCCAAGCATAATTATTTTCTAGTGCATCATTCATAGCTAGGAGCTTGCATGGTATTGGTGCTTTGATCTCCTTTCCATCATCAATATTATTAGTGTATCTTATTCTATCCATATCCATCTTTTCAAGGAGACTAGCAAAATTAGTAGGAGAACCAAGCATATTGAATTTAGCAAACACCTTTCTAGCTTCTCTTGCTAGACCACCAAATTCTCTAAGAAGGGTTTCTAAAACAAAATCTTTCTTTTCCCCTTCTTCCATATCACCAAGTGTGAAAAACATGTGTTGGATTATAGGATTAAGATTAACAAATTTAGTTTCCAACAAGCGAACTAAATGCGCAGCAGCAATTTCATAAGTAGGCGCAAGATCTATCAAGTGTCTATCTTCAAAATTTTCAATGGTACTAACATGGTTGAAGAATTCTTCTATATTATTTCTCCCGACTATAGACCCACGTCCTACCGGTATGTTCTTTGTGGTAAAATTAAAAGGAAACATGATGAAATAAGTAAAGTGAATGCAGGTAAACTAATTTTTTTGTGTTTTTGATATAGCAAACAAGATAGCAAATAAAGTAAAACTAGCAACTAATTTTTTTGTGTTTTGATATAAGTGCAGCAAACAAAGTAGTAAATAAAATAAAGCAAGACAAAAACAAAGTAAAGAGATTGAGAAGTGGAGACTCCCCTTGCAGCGTGTCTTGATCTCCCCGGCAACGGCGCCGTAAAAAGAGCTTGATGGCGTGTATTTCACACGTTCGTTGGGCAACCCCAAGAGGAAGGTATGATGCGCACAGCAGCAAGTTTTCCCTCGGAAAGAAACCAAGGTTTATCGAACCAGGAGGAGCCAAGAAGCACGTTGAAGGTTGATGGCGGCGGGATGTAGTGCGGCGCAACACCGGAGATTCCGGCGCCAACGTGGAACCCGCACAACACAACCAAACTACTTTGCCCCAACGAAACAAGTGAGGTTGTCAATCTCACCGGCTTGCTCGTAACAAAGGATTAACCGTATTGTGTGGAATATGATTGTTTGCAGAGAAAACAAGTAGAAACAAGTATTGCGATAGATTGTATTTCAAGTAAAGAGAATTGGACCGGGGTCCACAGTTCACTAGAGGTGTCTCTCCCATAAGACGAACAGACATGTTGGGTGAACAAATTACAGCTTGGGCAATTGACAAATAAAGAGAGCATGACAATGCACATACATATCATGATGAGTATAGTGAGATTTAATTGGGCATTACGACAAAGTACATAGACCGCCATCCAACCGCATCTATGCCTAAAAAGTCCACCTTCAGAGTTATCATCCGAACCCCTCCAGCATTAAGTTGCAAACAACGAGACAATTGCATTAAGTATGGTGCGTAATGTAATCAACAACTACATCCTTAGACATAGCATCAATGTTTTATCCCTAGTGGCAACAAGCACAACACAACCTTAGAACTTTCTCATCACTCGTCCCGTGTGTCAATGCGGGCATGAACCCACTATCGAGCATAAGTACTCCCTCTTGGAGTTAAAAGCATCTACTTGGCCAGAGCATCTACTAATAACGGAGAGCATGCAAGATCATAAACAACACATAAGCATAACTTTGATAATCAACATAACAAGTATTCTCTATTCATCGGATCCCAACAAACGCAACATATAGAATTACATATAGATGATCTTGATCATGATAGGCAGCTCACAAGATCCGACAATGATAGCACAATGGGGAGAAGACAACCATCTAGCTACTGCTATGGACCCATAGTCCAGGGGTAGACTACTCACTCATCACTCCGGAGGCGACCATGGCGGTGTAGAGTCCTCCGGGAGATGATTCCCCTCTCCGGCGAGGGTGCCGGAGGCGATCTCCGGGATCCCCCGAGATGGGATCGGCGGCGACGGCGTCTCGGTAATGTTTTCCGTATCGTGGCTCTCGGTACCGGGGGTTTCGTCACGGAGGCTATTTGTAGGCGGAAGGGCAAGTCAAGAGGCGGCACAGGGGGCCCACACCACAGGCCGGCGCGGCCAAGGGGGCCGCGCCGCCCTAGGGTTTGGCGCCCCCGTGGCCCCTCTTCGTCTCTCCTTCGGACTTCCGGAAGCTTCGTGAGAAAATAGGCCTCCGGGCTTTTATTTCGTCCAATTCCGAGAATATTTCTTTACTAGGATTTCGAAACCAAAAACAGCAGAAAACAACAGAATCGGCACTTCGGCATCTTGTTAATAGGTTAGTTCCAGAAAATGCACGAATATGATATAAAGTGTGCATAAAACATGTAGATAACATCAATAATGTGGCATGGAACACAAGAAATTATCGATACGTTGGAGACGTATCGAACCTCTCAACCCCTCAACGGCACGATCTGGTGCCTCGGCCTATATATGTAACGATAGTCTGATTAATGGAAGTGTGGTGAGTTCTGCAGTTGTGTGTTATTCAGTTTGGTATCGAGCCTTTTCTCCCTCTCTCTATCTTCTTCTACCTCTTCCCGGGATGGTTGACTCCGACGGCGAGGCTTCTCCGGCGCGCCACCTCGCCAACACCTCCGTACAGCCTTCTTCCTCGCTCCTTCGACCACGGACGGCATCGACATCACGCGCTTCATCAAGTTCAAGCTCGACGCCGAGATCGGCAACTACAACAAGTGGCGCAACTTCTTCCTCTTTGTCCTCTCCAAGTTCGACGCCCGCGATCACGTCGAGGAAGAGACGGATCCGCATCTCGCCGACGCCGCATGGCGCTCCGCCGATGTCGACATCGTCATCTGGATCTACACCACCATCTCCGATGAGCTCCAGGACGTCATCCTCAAGGCCTACAGCACGGCGTTCACCGCCTGGCGCGCCCTCGAGCACTTCTTCACGGAGAACGCGGAAGGACGTGAGATCCACCTCGACAAGGAGTTCCACTCCATCAAACAAGGCGATATGGGCGTGATCGCCTACTGCCGCAAGCTCAAGGGAGTCGCTGACCAGCTCGGCGACGTCGGCGCCCCCGTCACCGACAAAAAGCTCACGATGCGCCTCATCGATGGCCTGGCCAAGCGCTTCAAGACACAGGGCGAGCTGCTGACGGGCGCAACGCCGTTCCCAACATTCATGCAAGCCTAGTCGCGCCTCCAACTCGCCGAACAGAAGCTGAAGTCCGAGGATGCCGAAACTCCCCAAGCCATGCACACCAGCACCGTCAGCAACAACGACGTCAAGGAGGCGCCCGGTTTCCGTTTCAACGGTAACTGCTACGCCTGCGGCGCGCCCGGGCACATGGCCCGCAATTGCACTCGCGGCGGCGATCGCGGCCCCAACGGTGGTCCGCCAGGCTGTGGCGATCAAGGTGGGCGCGGCCGCGGCAACTACGGCTACGGCGGCAACTACGGCAACTATGGCGGCAACTACGGCAACTACCAGGGAAGCGGCAACTACGGCAACTACCAGGGCGGACGCGGTCGTGGGCGCGGTGACCACGGCGGACACGGAGGCTACAACCTTGGATACGGCCATCAGCACAGCTACGGGCAGCCTCAGCAGGGCCACCAACAGCACTGGGTTCCACCCAATGCCACCGGCGTCCTTGGCCCCCGCCCCGGCGCGCACTCTCAGGTCTACCCCATGGTCGTCCACAACCCTGCGCCCATCATGCCTCCTGCGATCGCTCCTCCGTTCGCTGCGACATATGACTACTCCGCCATGTTCAACTCTGCTCCGAGCAACACCGCTGGCCTCCACCCCGGCGGTGAGTGGGTCATGGATTCAGGCGCCACCACACATGTCACCAACAATCAAGGTAATCTTACCTCGTCTCATTCTCTAGCAAACATGAATTCTAGCAGTATCGTGGTTGGCAACGGATCGAAAATGCCTATCTATTATGTCGGCTCCACCACCTTAACTAATCACCCATTTCATCTTCACCATGTCCTTTTCTCACCTCAACTCATTAAGAACCTGATTTCCGTACGCAAGTTTACTCGTGATAACTCTGTCTCTGTCGAGTTTGACCCCTATGGTTTCTTTGTGACGGATCTAGCCACCAAGCAAATCCTTATGCGTTCCAGTAGCAGCGGTGAATTGTACCCCTTCTTCGGCGACCTCCACACAGCGGTGAATTGTGCAGCTTTGACGGTCTCCTCCACGCGTGATCTTTGGCACAGCAGGCTTGGGCACCCTAGTTCCACCAGTCTATCTAGACTCTCCCCTGATCTTTCCCCACCATGTAATAACATTGGCAGTCCCTCTCCCATTTGTGAGGCATGTCAATTAGGCAAGCAACCTAGGCTTTCTTTTTCTTCCTCTTCTAGCTATACTACTGCACCATTTCAAATTGTTCACTGTGATCTTTGGACATCCCTGATTACTAGTTTTTCAGGACATAAATACTACTTAATCATTGTTGACGATTATTCTCACTATTCATGGTCTTTTCCCTTGCAAAATAAGTCTGACACATCCTCCACATTGCAACGATTCTTCACCTATGTCCAAACTCAATTCAACACCACAATTAAATGTGTTCAATGCGACAATGGCAGCGAATTCATAAACCATAGCCTTCGGTCTTTCTTCTCTGCCCACGGCGTCACATTCTGTCTGTCATGTCCCCACACCTCGCCACAAAAAGCTGAGCGCATGCTCCGTACCACCAATGACGTCCTTCGCACCTTGCTTGTTCAAAGCCATCTTCCTCATGATTTTTGGGTAGAGGCCCTCCACACCGCCACACACCTCATCAACATCCGACCATCCCGTGCAATTAACCATGCCACCCCTCACTTCCTGCTTTACCGCCAAGTCCCTAGCTACGCCCATCTTCGAGTATTTGGATGCCTATGCTATCCGAATCTTTATGCCACCACAACCCACAAGCTTCAGCCGCGGTCCACACGTTGCGTCTTCATCGGATACCCTCGCGAACACAAAGGCTACAGGTGCCTCGACCTTTCCTCTCGCCGCGTCATCGTGTCTCGTCACGTTATTTTTGACGAATCCACGTTTCCCTACGTTCCTCCTCAGCAAGCCACACCGGCACCCACAGCTCCACCAGCCACACCAAATCCCCAGCCAATCCACTCCGGGATCCGTCTCACCTGCCCACCTGCTGCCGCATCCTCCGCGGGATCCACGCGGATCGGATCCGCCTCGCTTTCCTCGCCACGCCATGACGCGGAGACAGAAAACGCGTCGCAATCATTGGATTAGAGGGAATCTCCCTCGACTGCTGCTCCGGCATCCCACCTGAGCCCACCTGAGCCCCACCTAAGCCCACCACCATCCACTCCTACCGCGCCACCTGGCCCGTTGCTCCCGCCCAACGCTATCCCCGTAGAGCCACCCGAAAACGTACACAGGATGTTCACCCGAGCCAAAACTGGATATCTCATGCCCCGTCGCCTGTTTAATCTTTCTGCCATTGTACCCTCCACCACTATTTCTCCCCTTCCCTCTACATACCGGCAGGCACTCAAAGATCCACATTGGCATGCCGCGATGCTCGCTGAATTTCATGCTTTGTTACGGAATGACACTTGGTCTTTGATTCCTTGTCCCGCAGGTGCAAATGTGGTCACAGGCAAATGGATATTTCGCCACAAGTTAAACTCGGACAGCTCTCTTGCGAGGTACAAAGCAAGGTGGGTCGTTCGTGGCTTCACACAGCAGGCGGGTATTGAC
>NC_061513.1:146934021-146954625 GCF_022539505.1 Lolium rigidum
TGGGTTAGGCCCATAGGCGACGAAAAATACCCCTTAGCGGACGATTTTGAGACGTTGTCTATCAGAACTTTTCTTGTAGTGCTTGGTGGCTTGTGATGATCTACTTCATCAAGTGCTTGATCAACAGCCAACAGTTCCTGGTGGAAACTGTTTCTGGATGATTTCTGGGGTTTACTAGAATAGGTTGGCCAGTTGTGGCTCTTCTCCTGTTCTTGCTGTTCTTGGTGTTCTTAGTGTTCTTACCCTTTGAAGCCTGTCGATGAAGTGGCTAGGGTTTGCTGGTGAATAACTTTTATACTCGCCCTCTCCATGCCTCTCTTGGTCGACAGCACTTGCCTGGTCACTTTGGTGACCCTCCCCTGGCTATGTGTGTGTGGAATGCATGCATCACTCCCTGGCTTGCTGTTAAGCATGCACACAAGCAGTGTGAGCTGCCTGTGTGTGTGTGTGTGTGTGTGTGTGGGACTTGTGCTTGTGAGTGGATCAGCTCGGCTGATTCCTGGTCATATCCTCTCAAACTTTCATTCTTTTGCTAACCTGCCAAGTGGCAATGCCACTTGGCATAACCTGGTGTTTGATTTGTGTGTGTTTGAAGGGATCAAGAGTTGATCAAGATGAAGTTCAAGATCATCTTGTACAAGCATTTCATGAAGATTCCTTGTGTAGTTTAGAACATACCATTTACTTGTAATTTTCCTTTTTCTTTTTCTATTTCTTCAATTCTTGTAATGCGTTGTAAATTCATAATTCAATTCTGGATATTGTAATTGACATTGTATCTTGTGTGAATATCAATAAAGCTCAAGGTTTCTCTCATGAGCTTTTATTATATGTTGTATTCTTTAATATACTTGATTATGGATATTTGTTTAATGAATTACCTCAATTTGAATTATGAAATATTCATGTGATGTTTAAATTTGAAATTCAAACTCAAGTTGTTTGAATTC
The DNA here is from genome assembly GCF_022539505.1 of Lolium rigidum. Lineage (NCBI taxonomy): Eukaryota > Viridiplantae > Streptophyta > Magnoliopsida > Poales > Poaceae > Lolium > Lolium rigidum. The sequence goes on from NC_061513.1 coordinate 146,934,972, forward strand.
AATTATGCAACTTAAGATTTGTGATGCACTATCCCCTCTCTTCTCAAAAACCCTAATTGAACTAATTGAGGTGCAAGTTTATCGCACTCTCGAAACCCTAACCCTGTAAGGTGTCGAGAGAGCAACTTGTCCCCCCTTTGATGCAGTTTTCTTTTAAAAGCGCAAAATTTCCCCAGATTTTACGATGCGATGCACATCCCTTTCTAAAATCTACCCCTCGATCGTCTCTAAACCTGGGATATTACATGATCGGATTTGGTGTAGTGGATTTGGTTCGTGTGATTACTAAGACAATACAAGGGATATTGTTTTGAGTGGGAGTTCACCTAGTTAATTTAAGAATTAAAATTTTAACTCAATTTATCATAAACTTAGTCTAAACTCTTTGCAAATATGTTGTAGATCATGGCGTCCCCCTCCATCAATTTTAACCAGTTCCTAGAGAAAGAAAAGCTTAAAAGCAATGGTAGCAACTTCACCGACTGGTTTCGTCATGTGTGGATTTTCCTCAATGGTGGAAATCTGCAATTTGTGCTCGAAGCACCGCTAGGTCCCCCCCCCCCACCACCTGCAGTATCTGAGGATGTAAAGAATGTTTACGAGACTCGGGTAACTCGATACTCTCAAGCTCAGTGTGCCATCCTGTGCAGCCTAGAGGCGGAGCTCCAAAAGCGTTTTGAGCACCACGACCCTTATGAGCTGGTCCATGAGCTAAAAGCTATCTTTGAAACTCATGCGGCCGTGGAAAGCTATGAGGCCTCGAAACACTTCTTTGGCTGTATGATGGAAGAGGGTAGCTCCGTTAGTGAGCACGTGCTCGCTATGTCCGGGCATGCGAAGAAGCTCAGTGACTTGGGGATAGTGATTCCTAACCAGCTGGGTATTCATCGTGTACTCCAATCACTGCCACCTAGTTACAAGAACTTTGTGATGAACTACAACATGCAGGACATGAAAAAAGAGTTACCTGAACTCTTCTCCATGCTGAAATCTGCTGAGGTAGAGATACGCAAAGAGAACCAACTGTTGATGGTCAACAAGACCACCAGTTTCAAGAAGCAAGGAAAACCTAAGAAGGGCGGCAAGAAAGTTGGTGTGCCTCCTGAGAAGCCTAAGGCTGGCCCTAAACCTGATACTGTGTGCTATTACTGCAAGGAGAAGGGGCATTGGAAGTGTAATTGCCCCAAGTACATGGCTGATCTGAAGAGCGGCCTTGTCAAGAAGAAAGGTATATTTGATATACATGTTATTGATGTCTATCTTACTGGTTCTCGTAGTAGTGCCTGGGTATTTGATACTGGTTCGGTTGCTCACATTTGTAACTCGAAACAGGAACTAAGGAATAAATGAAGCCTAGCAAGAGATGAGGTGACGATGCGCGTTGGAAATGGATCCAAGGTCGATGTGATCGCCGTCGGCACGCTCCCTCTACATCTACCTTCGGGATTAGTTTTAAACCTTAATAATTGTTATTTGGTGCCTGCGTTGAGCATGAACATTATATCTGGATCTTGTTTAATGCAAGCCGGTTATTCATTTAAATCGGAGAATAATGGTTGTTCTATTTATATGAATAATATCTTTTATGGTCATGCACCTGAGATGAATGGTTTATTCCTGTTAAATCTCGATAGTATTGATACACATGTTCATAACATTGATGCTAAGCGAATTAAATTGAATGATAATTCTACTTATATGTGGCACTGTCGTCTTGGTCATATTGGAGTGAAACGCATGAAGAAACTCCATTCCGATGGACTTCTTGAGTCACTTGATAGATGCGAAGCATGTCTAATGGGATAAATGACTAGGACTCCATTCTCTGGTTCAATGGAGCGAGCTACAGACTTGTTGGAAATCATACATACCGATGTGTGCGGACCAATGAGTGTAGCATCGCGCGGTGGTTATCGTTATGTTCTAACCTTCACGGATGATCTGGGTAGATATGGGTATATCTACTTCATGAAACATAAGTCCGAAACTTTCGAGAAGTTTAAGGAATTCCAAAGTGAAGTAGAAAATCAATGTAACAAGAAGATTAAGTTTCTGCGTTCTGATCGCGGAGGCGAATATCTGAGTTATGAGTTTGGCATGCATTTAAAGAAATGCGGAATACTTTCACAGTTGACACCGCCGGGAACACCACAGCTCAATGGTGTGTCCGAACGTCGCAATTGAACTCTCTTAGATATGGTTCGTTCTATGATGTCTCTTACTGATTTACCGTTATCATTTTGGGGTTATGCATTAGAGACAGTCGCATTCACTTTAAATAGGGCACCATCTAAATCCGTTGAAACGACACCGTATGATTTATGGTTTGGGAAGAAACCTAAGTTGTCGTTCCTTAAAGTTTGGGGTTGCGAAGCTTATGTAAAAAGTTACAACCTGACAAGCTAGAACCCAAAGCGGAGAAATGCATCTTCATAGGATATCCTAAAGAAACTATTGGGTACACTTTCTATCACAGATCCGAAGGCAAAATCTTTGTTGCCAAGAACGGATCCTTTCTTGAGAAGGAGTTTCTCACTAAAGAAGTGACTGGAAGGAAAGTACAACTCGACGAGGTTAATGAACCTTCTCTCGTAGATCAAAGTAGCGCAGTACCGGAAGATGTTCCTGTGCAGCCTGCACCGATAAGAGAGGAAGCAAATGATAATGATCATGAAACTTCGAACGAGGAAGCTACTGAACCTCGCAGATCGACGAGGGAGCGTGCCACTCCTGATTGGTATGATCCTTGTCTAAATGTCATGATTGTGGATAACAATGGTGAAGACCCTGCGACGTATGAGGAAGCAATGATGAGCCCAGATTCCAACAAATGGCAAGAAGCCATGAAATCCGAATTGGGATCCATGTATGATAACCAAGTGTGGACTTTGGTAGACTTACCTGATAGCCGCAAGGCTGTTGAGAATAAATGGATCTTCAAGAGAAAAACAGATGATGATGGTAATATTACTGTCTATAAAGCTCGACTTGTCGCGAAGGGGTTCCGAAAAATTCAAGTAGTTGACTACGATGAGACTTTCTCACCTGTAGCGAAGCTAAAGTCTGTGAGGATTTTGTTAGCAATAGCTGCATTTTTCGATTATGAGATTTGGCAGATGGATGTCGAAACGGCATTCCTTAATGGTGACATTGAGGAAGAGTTGTATATGGTACAACCCAAAGGTTTTGTCGATTCTAAAAATGCTGACAAGGTATGCAAACTTCAGCGTTCCATTTATGGACTGAAGCAAGCATCCCGGAGTTGGAACCGACGCTTTGATAATGTGATCAAAGACTTCGGGTTTATACAGACTCATGGTGAGGCATGTATTTACAAGAAAGTGAGTGGGAGTTCTATAACAACCTGATATTATATGTAGATGACATATTATTGATTGGGAATGATATAGAACTACTAAGCAGTGTTAAAGGTTATTTGAATAAGTGTTTTTCAATGAAAGACCTTGGTGAAGCAGCGCACATTTTAGGCATCAAGATTTATAGAGATAGATATAGACGCCTAATAGGGCTTTCACAGAGTACATACTTGGACAAGATTCTAAAGAAGTTTAGAATGGATGAAAGCAAGAAAGGGTTCTTGCCTATGTTGCCAAGTAAGGTCTTGAGTAAGACTCAAGGTCCGGCTACGACAGAAGAAAGAGAGAGGATGAATAAGATCCCCTATGCCTCAACAGTAGGCTCTATCATGTATGCCATGCTGTGTACTAGACCGGATATCGCACATGCTGTTAGTTTGACTAGCAGATATCAAAGTGATCCAGGAATGGAACACTGGACAGCGGTCAAGAATATCCTGAAGTACTTGAAAAGGACTAAGGATATGTTTCTTTGTTATGGTGGTGACCAAGAGCTCGTTGTAACCAGTTACACCGATGCAAGTTGGAACACCGATCCCGATGACTCTAAGTCTCGATCCGGGTACGTGTTTATATTGAATGGTGTCTGCAGTAAGCTGGATGAGTTCCAAGCAGTGCACGGTGGCGAAGTCTTCAACTGAATCGGAATACATAGCGGCTTCGGAAGCTTCATCAGAAGCGGTATGGATGAAGAGGTTCATTGTTGAGCTTGGTGTGGTTCCTAGTGCATTGGACCCATTAGTCATCTATTGTGACAACATGGGTGCCATCGCCAATGCACAAGAACCAAGGTCACACAAGAAGCTGAAGCATATCAAGATGCGTTTTCATTCGATTCGCGAGTACATCGAAGATGGTGAAGTAAAGATTTGCAAAGTACACATAGATCTGAATGTGGCAGATCCGTTGACTAAAGCTCTCCCTAGGGCAAAGCATGACCAACACCAGAATGCCATGGGTGTTAGGTACCTTACAATGTAATGTAGATTATTGACTCTAGTGCAAGTGGGAGACTGTTGGAGATATGCCCAAGAGGCAATAATAAAGTGGTTATTATAATATATCTTTGTGTTTATGATAAATGTTTGGATACCATGCTATAATTGTATTAAACGAAACATTGATACATGTGTGTTATGTAAACAACAAGGAGTCCCTAGTAAGCCTCTTGTATAACTAGCTTGTTGATTAATAGATGATCATAGTTTCATGATCATGAACATTGGGTGTTATTAATAACAAGGTTATGTCATTAGATGAATGATATAATGGACACACCCAAATAAGCGTAGCATAAGATCACGTCATTAAGTTCAAATTGCTATAAGCTTTCGATACATAGTTACCTAATCCTTCGACCATGAGATCGTGTAAATCACTTATACCGGAAGGGTACTTTGATTACATCAAACGCCACTGCGTAAATGGGTGGTTATAAAGATGGGATTAAGTATTCAGAAATTGTGAGTTGAGGCATATGGATCAAGAGTGGGATTTGTCCATCCCGATGACAAATAGATATACTCTGGGCCCTCTCGGTGGAATGTCGTCTGATTAGCTTGCAAGCATGTGACTAGGTCACAAGAGATGACATGCCATGGTACGAGTAAAGAGTACTTGTCGGTGGCGAGGTTGAACAAGGTATGGAGATACCGATGATCGAACCTCGGACAAGTAGAGTATCGCGTGACAAAGGGAATCGGTATCGTATGTAAATGGTTCAATCGATCACTAAGTTATCGTTGAATATGTGGGAGCCATTATGGATCTCCAGATCCCGCTATTGGTTATTGGTCGGAGAGGAGTCTCAACCATGTCTACATAGTTCACGAACCGTAGGGTGACACACTTAAGGTTTGATGTCGTTTTAAGTAGATATGAAATATGGAATGGAGTTCGAATTTTGTTCGGAGTTTCGGATGGGATCCAGGACATCACGAGGAGGCCCGGAATGGTCCGGAGAATAAGATTCATATATAGGAGGTCACTTTCCAAGTTTGGAAATGATCTGGTGCATTTATGGAAGGCGCTAGAATGTTCTAGAACCTTTCGGAAGAAATCACCATGGAAGGTGGAGTCCCGGTTGGACTCCACCAACCCTAACCAGCCAACCAAGTGGGAGGGTGGAGTCCATGGTGGACTCCACCTCCTTGGCCGGCCAAGCAAGGGGGGAAAGGGAGAGTCCCTGTCCCTCTAGGTTTCGTCCATATGGAAGTTTTTGAATTGGGGTCTTATTCGAACATTTTGGGCAAACCCTAGGGATTCCACCTATATAAAGAGGAGGAGAGGGAGGGGGCCGGACACATCAAAGCCAGCCGCACCCCCAGGGCTCCCAGGCCGGCGCCCCCCTCTCCCAAACCCTAGCCACCTCCCTCCTCCCACCTCTCCCGCAGAGCTTAGGCGAAGCCCTGCCGGAGATTCCACCACCACCGACACCACGCCGTCGTGCTGTCGAGATTCCGAGGAGGATCTACTACTTCCGTTGCCCGCTGGAACGGGGAGAAGAACGTCGTCATCAACACCGAACGTGTGACCGAGTACGGAGGTGCTGCCCGACTATGGCACCGTCAAGATCTTCTACGCGCTTTTGAAAGCGGCAAGTGATCATCTTCAGCAACAACGAGATCTAATCTTGTAGGCTTTGTAAATCTTCGAGGGTTAGTCTCATGATCTTCTCGTTGCTACCATCTTCTAGATTGGATATTGGCTTGTTATTCGTTCTTGCGGTAGGAAACTTTTTATTTTCTATGCTACGAATCCCATCACGAAGATCGATGGCATCGGAGCCACAAGGCGCCAGGTGGGCCCCATGGCATAGCTAGGGTATCAGGCCACGCCATGTGCTTCATCTTGGCCCTCCAGCTGGCCCAAGTGCGGTCCAAGCACTCGAGGTCTTGATTTTCCATAAAAACTTCCACATGAAAAATCACAGGTCCTTTTGAGTTCGTGAAGGTCAACGAAAGTCAATGTGCAATACAAGGTTTTTTACCTACATAGTTATAATACAAATAAAAGGTATATTTTAGGAAAATTCCCCAAATCATTCTAAATCATGATTATAACCACTTATATGAATCAATTATGATAGAATATGACACAATAAACTACAAAGAACATAGATGAATTTTAGATGCATCACCTGCCTTGTTAAGATCTAACAAGTGGGCTCTACCTTGCTAAAATATAGATGAGTATTAGGGGAGGAGTTATTGGGGAGCTGTTGCAAATGAAAACATTACGAAAGGAGGATTCCATACATGGACACACAGGGGACAAAATGTAGGGTAGCTCCTAGACTTGCTCTTTTTATGGGGTGGCGGCACCCTCCGCGCGGGGGCCTTCATCCATGGCTACGGCGACTTCATTGGCTGCTAGGAGGGCTTCTTTGGCGACTCTGGCACCCAATTTCTCCGCGGTATGTCCTCTAACTCGCAGAATATAAAAGCGGTTTGGGGTTTTTAACGGCAGTTATTGTTGGAGATAGTGCTCTAGAGACAAATAATAATGGATATATTATATGTCCAATGTTCACAATTAGTTTTGCGCCATACTATAACTGTATTATGAGGAAAACACTAATAGACATGTTGTATTGTAAACAATCAGTTGTGCCTGGTTAGCACGCAAGTGCATGACTGGTTCATTGAGGTTGATAGTTGGTTGAGATTTTCGTGATCATGGACACACACATCATTGACAATGAGGTCATATCATTAGATGAATGATATGGTGGACATACTCGCAACATAAAGTATTGTAACATGATCAATCGATGTCGAGTTCAATATTATGATATTAATAAAGTGCATAGTAACTTAATCCTTAGACCGCGAGATCGTATTATCACCATCTCCTGGGGTTGCTTTAATTGTTTCAACCGCCACACTGTGACATCTAGGTATATCGATGGAATTGTTGAGGCCTACGCTATCAAGAGAGGGATTTGTTCCGTCTATGTGACGGAAGATACTTAAAGGTCCCACTTGTGAGATTATATGGATGAATGTTGCGTAGCTAATGACTAGGTCATGGGGATATAATCGCATGTGAACGAGTGAATAATCCTTGTCAGTAACGATATCAAACTAGGTAGTGAGATACCGATGATCATATCCTCGGACAAGTGCAAGTATCGAATGAACAAAGGAGTAAGACTATATGCATTGGTTCAAACGACGATCATATCTTCGTGGGTTTCATAGTGATTGCAATGGTTCTCCAGACCTCTCTAGTGATCATATGGTCGGTGACCTAGTTAACCGAGTCTTGCCTTGGAAATAATATTGCCAAACAAGTACAACAAGAAGATGTCTTAAAATTATGACTTGTATGATGAACAATTGTCTTAAGGGTTTAAATTTTAAGATACTTAACTCCATAGATGTTGTGATAGACTTGATAGCACTCCTGATAGGAGTTGTTTGATGGAATTGAAGTCTAGTGGTAGCTGAGTTATGCGAAGATGTAAGGTTGTATATAAATATGACATATTGCTTTACGCGTGTCAACATATGATTTAGTGTCTGATATTGCTTTATGCGTCGCAACACGGCCGTTGTGCACACCCTTGGGATACTAGCACCACTAGCCCCATGGTTGTCACAATATTATAAAGTCATTCATGTTTTTTACTTGGAAACTGTCAAAGGAATCCGAAATATATCGATCCCAAGTCTTGGCATGGACTCGTTACTGTTAGATGACTATATTCTTGAAGGACAATGAATGGAGAGTAAGTGTTTTGATAGCCTTGATCAATTGATGTGGGCGTAATTAAGATACTTCATTGCTTATATCTCTTTAGACATGAATGCTCATACTTAATTTGATGATAATGAACTTCCAGTGTTCCTTGCCAAACTGAGAGTTAACTATTTAAGTTAGAGTAATTATTTCTACAACTAGCTATGCATACTTATAATCTTTATTGTGATTGTCTCGAGTTACCAATGCTTGTATCGTACTCTTGGTACTTCACTAACTATGCTAAGCTTTCAAATGGAAGAAGTGCTGGACTCATAAGGCTACCACTTGTAAGTGACTTTGCTTTCTCGTTGTTTTGGTTTAAACGCCAAGTTCCTTATGTTCTTTGTTTCTTGCTCAAGGACGATCAAGTTTAAGCTTGGGAATGTTGATGGCTGTGAAATATGCCATATTTTCTCGCGTTTAAACCCTTAGCTAAGTCAAGAAATTGACTAAGTTTGCCTCTCAACTTGCCACTAATGCATAATCAATGCAAAGATGTGCAATCTCTTCTATTTTTTGATATTGTGCAGGATATCACGTCATAATGGCAAATGGACCTGCAATTACTAAAGAAAATCACGTCAGCAGCATGGCAAAGTTGACTACGCTCGGAAAGTTGGTTCCAGGGGCTTTAACGGGCATCAGTACGGGCAAGCCCCGCCCGTACCATGCGCCCATGCGTTCCCGAGGTCAAATTCTATAAAAGTTGTGAAGGGACCGATGCCAAACAGAGAGCCATTCATCGTCAAACAGAGCCGCCATCCACCAGATCCATCTGCAACACACCGAAGGAGATCCATTCCCCTAGTTCATCCATTCCATCCTCCATATCCTTCATAGCCATATCCATCACCATTGTAATAGAGATCTCCTTGAGATTGGCGATCATTGTAAGAATATTGTGATTTCAATCTAAATATTTTGCACAATGATTTCTTTGTTTGATCTTGATATTGATATTATGTGTGAGTAGTCCTCACGAGCTGCGGGTTAGGGTAAATCCTCACAGCAACTATGTGCATCTAATCTTATCACTATTGCAGAATAGGCCTCTAGTGACATGCACAATGACTTGTTAGTGACAGGCATTGAGCCTGTCACTAATGACTAGTCACTGGTATCCGGTTACTAGTGACAGGCATGTGTGCATACCAATGACAGGCAAAAACAAATGCCTGTCACTAGTGGTGATGGAAGGCCGCAGCACTATGAGGTATTGTAGTGACATGCTCGTTATCCTGCCTGTCAGTGGTTTGAATTTGGATAATAAAAAATAAATGCCTTTTCCACGAATATTCTATATAGCACAATAAGATGTTATACATTTTCCATGAATATCTCAGATTGCACAATAAAATATTGTACCAATGATACGTCCACATCACCCAATATGACAACATTTGCACAAAAGTTGCAATCATGTACATGCTCTGGAATGCATCCGCTGCTATCCAAGGTAGAACTGAAGGTTCAGAGGCTTGTCTCAATGTTGATATCTTCTTTTCCATCTTCATTTGATACAGATGGTTTGTTCAATGTTATGATCTGGTCCAGCATGGCCTCGCACTCCTTCACAAGCTGGTACAGGCGGTCAATGATGAAGAAATGCTAAAGCAACACATTTTGAATGAAAGGGAGACTGATAAAGGTCCCACTTCTCTTGTCATACTTCTTGAGAATCTTGGCCAGTCCTGTAATGGCAAAAGGGAACATAAACATAGTAGAAAATGAGAAAATACTAGTAAGTTTGCACAGCTTCTACTATTGATAAATATACCTAAATTCACATGCACAAATATAGAGCATATTTATTAGCAGTTTCATGTTTACATAAGATAATCTGATAGAAGTAAAAAAATTACAAACAAATGTGTGCTTTAAATAAGATATATTGAGCAAAGCTATAATCCAACATCAGATGCAACTATTTCCCCCTGGATGATAAAATACAATGGGACAGTAACAACTGGATATGATGATTCCCAAGATCAAAAAAATCCCTCCTACATGAAGATATAATGGATTTGCTAAAATTGCTGCCATAAGATCTCAGTAGCCTCTTACCTCAGCAATAATTTGTGAAAATAATTTACAATGCTTAAAATACCAGTTAACATGAATAAAATGGACAAGATGATAGTGGTGTCCTCCATTACAGCTAACAGCGGTGCCCATCCACTCACAGAACAGCTAACAGCAGATTAGGGATTGAAGGCATCGTATGCTTCCTCACCATATAATTGTAAGGAGAGCCCTTTACAAAATCATGAAGCATGCACGTTGCTAATTGTCACTAAAGTCTGAAGAGTAGAATCAATAACGTGTTGGTACATATGAAAAAAAAATCTCAGAGAACAGAGGCAGTCTTAACGTGCAGGATTCCGCTGTAAGGGGAGGCGCTTGGAGTACCCAGCGTCAAGCGAGGACTGGCGGTATACGCCATGCTTGTGGCGCGACACTGCGAACCAAGACGCCAGCCACCTACTCAGCAGCCGTGATTCCTGCTCCTACCGCGACCAGGACCATCGTCCTAGGCGACGGAGGTGATTCTGGATCCACGGTGGACGGTGCGTCCGGATTTTATTACTGTATCATTTTGCAACCAAAGTACATAAGAAAAATGCAATAGTACATAGCAAAACTATAGTTGTTTTTGCGCTAGTTTAAAACCAAAACGATTGTAAAAGTATATTCCCAGTAGCCCAGCAGAGAACCAAAAATTAACAAAAGACATCAGCACATAACTTGGCATCATTTCTAGTAAGCTCTCGGTAATCTTTTGGAAAGGGAATTTGAGGGAAGTTGGGTAGAGAGAGAAGATCAACGAGGCAGGAGGGAAGCTATGGATTGTTAGTGTTAACAGATTTCCACTATTACTAATCATGAAGAGAAAACATACATTTCAAACTGACCAAATATATGATGAATAAAATTCCCCTTACCTCATCCGGTGATCATGCATGCTTGATCAATTTGTGCCAGTGGGGCTTCTTGTGACTTAGTTTCTTCTGCGGTACCTTCTTCAGTTTCAGAAGCAGGAGGTGAATCGGAATCATCAGCAGATGAGTCATAGCTGTTTGAAGATTCTTACATAAAGATGCCAGTATTAGCTATTATGTTTTCGAGAACTTAGAAATCTGACGGAAATGATATAATTTCTTTGATACTATATTTTCAAGGATAATGATTTACAAGCTGAAACTTCGGAAAATAACTTTTTCGCTAGTGCCCATAAAAGATCTTGGTTTTCTGCCAGTCTTTCTTTTCCATAGGTGATTATCATCTGTCATCATGAATTAACAATACTTATGAGTTATGACAAAGCTAATGATAATAGCAGCCCGCATTAAAACATCAGGTAAAGTGGGTTGTTCTCATTTCAGTCATAGTACTACAATGATTAGTCATAGATTGTTGAACAAGCACTAGAAGGTTGATAGCAAAAACTTTTCCCATTTGCATGATGGTTGGATTTTGTTGACTGACTATGGATCAGTGAAGTGTTTTCAGTGAATGTCAAAAATTTATTCTCTAATGATATACATTCAATATATGCAATTGGACGGGAGCTTTTTTGGAGGCAATTAAACTTAGTTTATAAAGCAGTATAACACAGAACTACAAAGTGTTGCGTCGGCGTCAGATACCTTCAGAGGTAGTCATCGGGAGGCGGCGGCCTCGCGTCCGGTGAATGGGTGGCGCGACTTTGGGGATGCAGGGCTGAGCAGAGGTCGGGATGCAGGGCCACGCGTCGCTTAGGGCGTCAGCCGCGCAGCGGTAGGATGTCCTCGCGTCGGACGCCGGCGTTAGAGTGGGCTGGCGGCGCGGCGGCGTTGGAGTGGGCTGCCAGCGCGGCTTTAGGGATGGGGCGCAGGGCGGCCATCGTTGGAGAGGTCGACGGCGCTGTGTTTCGGACGGGGCACAAGGTAGCCGGCGCGATTTCTCGTACGGAGTGCAGGGCGACCGGCGACCGACGCGGAGTTGCGACCGGAAGAAGGGCGGCGGCGGTTGTGGATTGGGGATTGGAAGGGCTCCGATCACGGGGTAATGGAGTACTAGCTCAACTGGCCCATTTTTTTTTCTTTGGCTAAGTCCCCGCTGGTATTTTAGCGATTGCAAAGTAATGCTGGTATTTTTCTTGTGGCTAATTCGTAACAACTACTCCCGTGAGTATAGGTCTCCTCACCTCCGGCTGGGACTTGCACGAGTTTCTACACCACCCGTTCCGCTTTTCGTGCCGTTTTAGCTGTGGATCGCTAGTTGTCTCGCCTTCTCCGTATGATGCGTTGAAAGTAGAATAGAGAGACAAATAAGAGAGACAACAAATGATTCAACTATTCTGTTCCATTGATGATTCACAGCTTATATACAAGGGGAAGGGATGCGAATATGGGTCACGTCCGTGCGAATAGGTGTGAGAAAGGGTTGTGTCTATTGACAAACCAATCAACATAGAGAATTACATGAGGGAGGATTGCCCCTTTAATTAACCTATTAATTAAATCCTAACACTCCCCCTAATCCTTCCTTGTCCTTGTGCTTGGTCATCTCTAGAATCATCTTTGGAATCATCTCCTCTAAAAACCCTGTGGGAAAAATACGAGGAGAGTAGTGTGTATTTTATGTTGCTAAAACTCCTTAAAACCCAGTGGGAAAATAAGAAGAAAATGGTGCAACATATAATGGTTAGATATACTGTTACAACTCCTTCAAAACCCAGTGGGAAAAATAAGGAGAAAATGACACAGCGTATAATTGGTATTGTCTCTTTGTTAACTCAATATGAGAAAAACCTTGTAAAAGGGAAAAACCCATAGAGTTTAGAGAACAATATATGTCGTATATACTTTCCTAAAAACCCCGGTGGGGAAAACAGAAAATATGACATATCATCTTGTGTTGATATTACCTCATTAAAAACCTTGATGAGAACCTGTGTAGTAAACTCATAAAGGGAAAAGGAGTGCAATATGATGCTTTGAACATGATTGATTCAGGAAGATACTCCCCCTGATTCTTGCAAATTTGGAAGCCGTCGCATACCAATTCCATAAAATACTTCTGGAATGTTGAAGTTGGTAGAGACTTGGTGAACAAACCAACATCATTATTGTGTGATTTGACTTGCAAGATGTTTATTCCCCAATTCTTCTGAAGTTCATGGAGATAAAACAATCTAGAGGCAATATGCTTAGTGATATTGCTCTTGATCTATCATGTTTGCATCCATGCAACACAAGCAACATTATCTGTGTAGATAATGATTGATGGTTCAAGAGAACCAATACCACATGACTGATGTATGTGGTTCATCATTCCATAAAGCTACACGTGTGTACGAGGCCTTGTATTTTAGAATGATTGGTAGGTGTAGTCACCAGAGTCTGTCTCGAAGACATCAATGAAGTGACCGTTCTACCATGTTGATACACATTGTGGGGATCATTCAAGTAGCCAACATCAGTGTATCCTGATGCTATTGGAGTTCAGATTTCTCTAAAATTACAAGAATATGTCAAGTAATGTGTTGTTCCTTGGAGATATCGAAAGATATTCTTGATTCCCAACCAATTGTGTTGGTGAGTCCAATGGCACGGAGATATGAAACCTCAAGTCCCAACATCCCTTCTACATCATCCTGTGGTTTGAGTGAATCTTTCTCTACGTCTAGAGATCGAACAACCGGCATGGGAGATGGATATGACTTGTCCATTTTAAGTTTCTCCAATATTTATAATATAGATAACTTGGTGTACCATAATACTTGAGTGAAGTAGCTCGACTTGTAGTATCAAGCACTGTTTGGGTTAAACCAAATCCTTCATCTCAAATTCCGTCTTTAGGATGATCATGTGCTTCGTCATTGCAAGAGAAATACTTGTGTATGACAAAAACGCATGAGTAATCATCATTGTAGGAGTAATCCTTGTGTATAAGGAACTCACTACGTCGGTTGTACCAAAAAATACCGACAACAATAAGTCATATTCCGACTTAAAGATTTTACACAATACATGTTGCATTTGCATTTCGATTCGGGTTGAGATTCCATCGGGAACCATACATATCCAAATCTAGTGATCCACATCAATATGTAGTCACTACATCTATCGACTGCATAGATAGATGATTTTGTATTGCCGATGATATAATGTACCGGAAATAGGATTTCACTCGCATCTGGAGATTAGGTCTCGGATCTCTGCGTAAATCCAACCTTGTGCTACAAGCCTTGCTTTCTCACCACCTTGTTATGTCATTCCGTTGCTGGAAGAGAACATATTGAACCGCATAGGGAATTCATTTGGAGGAGCGAGGCTAATTCTGCTTGGATTGCATCCTTCGATTGTTTCAGTTCGAGCAAGTGGTTTACACTCTGCCATGGCCATGGTCTTTAGATCTGAATCATTGTGAAGGATGTTTGCAATAATACAAGAGAAATATTGTCGACATTTGTAGGCTTTAATCATATGATTCTCTAGAATCGATATAATAGGAGGAAATCTCAAGCACCCATGATGACTCTTCGTGATTTCCCAATACGCGTGAGTCCGGGTGTTCCGATATCCCAACCAGTGTGTGCAAGCTGAAGCTGGGTTGTGGAGGTTTCCCTTCCACTGGGTGTATACTACCCATCAGGTGTTTATCAACGCTAGATTGATATGTATTTACTGATTCAGAGGATTTCTCCTCGTCTTTCCTCGTTGCTTGCAGGAAGCTAGATCCTGGTTAGAGGCCGTACTACTCCCCCTCTTTTAAGAAATAGGGAGTTGAGTGGTTTTTATTGGTACCTCCACTCTTTCGGGCGCATTTCTAGCCGGATTAAAGGATTATATAACACCTTTGAGATCAGTAAATGAATATGGCAGGTTATTTGCGAACTGTTGCAAATTTGTGAATCCTAGACGTATAGTCTATATTATTGAGTATGTGGACATGAGGAGGAACGTGGAGTTCCAAATGATTTCCTGGCATTCTATTTGGTACTTGAAATCTCCCCCTAATGCCTGGAAATATCCATCCTTCAATATTTGCAATCAGCGTACGAGGCTATGAACGGATCTCTTATGAGGAGTTCAAGGTACTTTGTGATCGACGGAGATCTGTACCCCACATAGATCCCTAATTTGTGGGCCTATGATGTACGCTGCGGTGGTGAGATCAGTACGCGTGAAGCGATTCCGAACTTACGCAGATGGGAAATGCTCGGAGGATTTCCACGTATCAATTGCAGAGGGGAAGTTCTGCAATATGCAGTTAGTTAGTCAAGGTTGTGTAAAGCCGCATGACTCCAACATGAAGTTGGTAAAATTTCAACTCATTAACAAAGGTCCTGCAAGGAAGCTGATACTCTTGCTCAGATATTCAACCAACCTTTTGTGTATGAACATATAGGACAAAGTGCTGAACTTCCATCTTCGAAAGCCATGCTATAATTATTGGAGGCACATGAAAAGAATTCTGCGTCATTATCTATTTGAATTGATTATAATTCGTTTTTAGTCCATACAATGGTTGGATGAGACCACAAATATCACCTCAAATGCATTCGATCGAGGGACTTACGTGATCCGGCTTTGATCTTGAGGTATATGAGAACCTCAAAATGAGCTACATAATATCTGGTGATTGATGAAACTTAGCTTCATGCCAATCACGACCAATGGAATTGATTTATGTGCAACATGTGCTACAGGTTGGATGTACGTGTAGTACAATCCAAACAATAGAGAGGGTACCTTTTCAAATACTTGTTCCTCATCCATTTAAATACTCAATTTGAGAATCGAGTCATTGCGATTTTGCTATCTTATAAATAGCCATGGAATTATCTACATGTGGAGTTTCTGTGGCGACATGGCCACGGGTCGACAAAATCATCAATGTCCAGGACCCATGTTAAATGATTACTCCCACATAATGTCATCTCATCGCACTACCTTTCAAGAAAGGTCAGCCATATGATGCAAGAAATGTTCATGCATTAATTTACCATCAGTAAATTAAGTAGGATGAAAATGCTATGGCTGAGCATAATCATGGTCATGGTGATTCGTAGTGACCCATAGGTCAAGCCTTCCACAAGAATACCACAATGTGGTGTAGATCTTCAAATTAAAGTTAGTCACCTCAAAAGGGACAAACCTTTAATTTCCTTAAAACACATGGAGGTAGTCAACCACCTGGTGGTGCCTCACTCTTATGGACATTCTTATCGATCATAGCCTCCACAACCTTATGTTATTTATAACACATGAAGGTAATCACCACAAAATGGTGTTAAACCTCTCAGTTGTGCCTGAAAATTAATTCGTAGCTATGATGACGTCTCATAAGTTGTGTTTGCATGGAAGGTAATCACCAAATTATGCAAGTATTTTGCATAATTCTCTTCATACCATAACATGGCGATGTTATCGTCGCCAATGTCTTGGTTCCACATTTGATGGAGTATGTGACACGAAAGTCACAACCAATGACAAATGCTATGAAGTTGTGAAGCATTTGGAAAAACTTCATCAAGGTAGTCACCAGATGTGTAGACATCATATTTTTAAACGAAAATTATTTCGTTGCTATGATCCCATGCCATAAATATTGTGCCTTCACTTTTGCTTAAAACACATGGAGATAATCACTACTAAGTAGTGTAGATCTCACTCTTATGGAGCTTTTCCAACCTTGTGTTCATTAAAACACATTGAAGGTAATCACCACACATATATGGTGGCGTAGACCTCACAGTTGGGAAGGAAGTTAATGCTCTTTGTAATGCAATCCATAAGTTGTGTGCAAAATTGAAGGGGTCATTATGTCTGAATGACACAAATAGACCTCAAGATAACGGTGCATAATCTACAGTTAAGTAGTAGATGCCACTTATCAATTACCTTCTAATTCACAAGTGTAAACTTGAAATAGTTATGCAAGTGTCATACTCTTGCTACCTGATGTTTTCCAAATTTGCAAGCAAATTCCATATTCTATAAGAATAATGGAGCCACCATATTGCTTTGCAACAGTATTACCCATGTAATACATACGTCATTTTACATGCGTAAAATGATGCATAATTAATTATTATGCAATTCAGCAGGACACGATGGTTTATCATGTATATTTGCTCTCAAGCCTCGCAAATAACAATAAACGCATGGTCACATTGCTGAAAACAGCAAGAGTCCAACAAAACTCGATTGCAATTTCCATAAGTCCAAGAGGTAGATCTCAAGATCTGAAATGTCTTGAGATGAACCACAAATTTTATGGACTTCAATGAAATTGTAACATAACACGGGAGACAATTTGTAAAATTGTCAAAGAGATAGTTTTCTTCTCTCCCGTGCGGTTAAACCGCCGCCGTCCGGCCTTGCCAGAAGTTGCCGCTCATGGCCGCCAATGTGCCATGCTTTGACGGCTGCACGCGGCCGCGCGGGGTGGCCGCCCGCTTTCGCGCCGGGGCTGAGGTCCGCCCACGTCGGGAGCCGCCAGGCCAAGAGCCGCGGGCGCCGCCGCGCTGCGGTTTGTCGTCCCCTCGAACCGCCGACGGGTCGGGCTGGAGGACGTCGCGGGCAGAAACGCTTCCCCATCGGGTGTGGAGCACAGTTGTCGCCGTCTCTCCTTTGCGTCGCAGGTCCATAGGAGCCGTCGGGCACGAGCACGCCAGTTTCCCGGACGCGTCGTGGGATGCGGACGCGAGTCACGCAAAGGCAGGACAAGGCGTCTCCACCCGACGTAGCGGCAACGGGCTACCGACCACGTTGCGCGCCGTCGATCGTGAAGACTGCGCTTCTCCGCTGCGTACGCCGGCTGGTCCTGGTCGTGGGCGTCGCCGTTCCGTTTTCGCAAGGGTTCTCCTCGCCGCCGGTCGGAATGCATCTTGAGGAGGCCGTTCCACGATCCCAAGTCGCCGACACAAGTCGTTCTTGTATTCTGGTTAGAAGACAGAAGAGTTCATCAATCAGTCCGCTAATTAATCTCAGTTAAAACCGATGCACAAAAGATTGAGTGGGTGCATGCGACTGCATGCTAATTAATCCATGATGTCGGTCGATTTTTCTTCTGGATGTTTGCATCGTTGGTAGCCGGCCATGAAGATTTTCTTCCCTTGGGTGCATGCGAGTGCATATCCTTATGAGTGAAATGCATCCACCGCCCTCGAACTTGTTAGCCATGTCTAAAATGGTCCTTGAAGTCAGAAAATGATCTAATGCGGTCCTTGATCTTGTTTCATACGCCAACATACGGTCCTAGCCTTGTATTTTGCTGACGTGTCGCGTATTGGCCTGTCTGCAGACCGTCCAGTGTCTCCTCTTGTCTAGAAAAAAAAAAGCAAGCCGCGTGTGGCGTCGTCACCGCCGTCTCCGTCGCGATTCCCGCTGCCGCACCATGCTCGCGTCTCTAGAATAAACATGGAGAGTGAGAGAGCCACCTCGCTTCCCTCTACCAATTCCACACCCCACCTCATCCTCTCTCCCTCTCCGGCGAGTTCCGGCGTGCAAGTCGTCCGCGTCCGTCGTGGCGACCCGGCCGTCGTATCCGACACTGGCAGAGCACGACATCGACTCCGACTCTCCGAGGCTCCGACTCGTCGCGCCGCTCCTCCCTTCCGTTTGATTCGAGCTGGGACACATGTGATCGACGTCATCGTCATCCTCTTTTGCCACTCCGGCCGGTCGTCTTTCCCATGCTCTGCCTTGCTGCGGTGGTCATGCATGGTGCTCCGGCTGTAGAATCCATCAGGTTCGTGTAGTCGTCGTCCTATATGTCCAATGGATCCAGCCCCTGCTCCCTCTCTGTGCTCTGGGCGGGCCTCGTCGTTGGCGTCTCGGCGTACTACCGGTGCACCGGCAGCCCTCGCAGAACTAGACATGTCTGGGGCGTCCCCACACTCGTGTCTCGTGGTCACGGACTCACGGCCGCGCCGGCGGACAGGCAAGGTCTGCCGCTCCCAGTGATCGCGTGGGCCACGTTCACATTCTCCTTGAAACAGGTTCTACGGTGCGCACATCCCGGCCGTTGTCCGCACACTGACCAGCTGCGGGTGGTTCGGGATCGAGTCGTGGATTGGCGGCCGCACCATCTTCCTCCTCCTGCCCGCGCGGCTCAAGATGTACGCTCTGCTGCTGTCTGTCACTGGTGCCCGGCCTCGGCGCTCCAAATCGTGTGCCTCCTTGCCTTCTCGGTGGCGCAGCTCGCCCTCGCCATGATCATGCGCGGCATGGACGACACCCACAAGCTCGAGAAGTACTCCGCGCCGGTGCATGTCGCGCTCACCTCTGTGCTGCTAGCGTGACCGGCTGGGCCTACATCTCCGTCGGTGGCTTCGTGGCCATCCTCTCGCAGTCTCGATCAGGGTTCTCGCTGCCACCACCACTAGTGGAGAAGAGGCCTTTGGTCCCAACCAAATGTCCCAGTGCAGAACCAAACCGGGACTAATGTGGGCATTGGTCCCGGTTCGTTTTGCGGGACAATCCACTAGCCCAGAGCTTGTCCGGTAGTGAGCCTTTGGACCGAGTTTGTAATACAGG
>NC_061513.1:146954725-147125818 GCF_022539505.1 Lolium rigidum
TTAGTCCGTGTTAGTTGCATCCAAAATAGACAAATTAGAGGCAAAACAATAGCAAAAGTGTTCTGGAAAGTAGATACGTTTTGGACGTATCAAGGACATTTCATTAACTTGTAATTTTCCATTTTCTTTTTCTATTTCTTCAATTCTTGTAATGTGTTGTAAATTCATATTTCAATTCTGGATATTGTAATTGACATTGTATTTTGTGTGAATATCAATAAAGCTCAAGTTTCTCTAAT
Source organism: Lolium rigidum (assembly GCF_022539505.1). NCBI lineage: Eukaryota > Viridiplantae > Streptophyta > Magnoliopsida > Poales > Poaceae > Lolium > Lolium rigidum. Next base: position 146,954,965 of record NC_061513.1, read on the forward strand.
GAGGTTTACTTAATAAATGTACTATTTATATTCTTAATTATTTCTATTTGTTTAATGAATTACCTCAATTTGAATTATGAAGTAATCATGTGATGTTTGAATTTGAAATTCAAACACAAGTTGTTTGAATTCAATCATGCAACTTAAGTTGTGATGCACTAACCCCCTCTCTCTTCTCAAAAACCCTAATTGAGTTAAGTGAGGTGCAAGTTTATCGCACTCTCGTAACCCTAACCCTGTAAGGTGTCGAGAGAGAAACTTGTTCCCCTTCGATGCAGTTTTCTTTTAAAAGCGCGAAATTTCCCCAATTTACCATGCAATGCACATCCCTGTCTAAAATCTACCCCTCGATCGTCTCTAAACCTGGGACATTACAGCCTTTCCCCCTTAAAGAAAACTTCGTCCCGAAGTTGTGGTTGTAATACCTGAACAGTTCTGGGTAAGACTTTCTCAGGTCTTCTTCCTTCTCCCAGGTGGCTTCTCTCTCGGGGTGATGCTTCCATTGAATCTTGCAGTACTTAATGGCTCTATTTCTGAGTTGCTTCCAATTTTCCTCGAGAATCTTGGCTGGCTTCTCGATATAGGTCAAGTCTGGTTGTAGTTCTAGCTCGTCATGTGATACTGGCTCGTCTGGGGTCTTCAAACATTTCCTGAGTTGAGACACATGGAATACATTGTGATCTTGAGCTAACCTTCCCGGTAGTTCCAATTCAAAGGCTAATCCTCGGTTCTGACTTAGTATCTTGAACGGTCCGATGTATCTAGGGCTAAGCTTCCCTTTTACTCCAAATCTCTGAAGACCTTTCATCGGACTTACCTTAAGGTAAACCATGTCTCCAACTTTTGGCTCCCATGTCCTTCTCTTTTGGTCTGCATAGCTCTTCTGTCAGCTTTGGGCTATTTTGAGTCTATCTCTTATGATGTCGATGATCTGCTGCTTTTCTTTGACATAGTCTGGATTGAACTCCTTGCTTGAACCTGCCTCGTACTAACAGATAGGTGATCTACACTTTCTTCCATACAGAGCTTCAAACGGTGCCATCTTGATACTGCTTTGATAGCTGTTGTTGTACGAAAACTCTGCTAGTGGTAAATGCTCCTCCCATGATCCTCCGAAGTCTAGGGCACAAGCCCTAAGCATATCCTCCAATATCTGATTTGTCCTCTCTGTTTGTCCTCCCGTCTGAGGATGGTAGGCGGTGCTATAGTCTAACTTGGATCCTAAGGCTTCTTGTAGTTGTTTCCAAAATGCAGATGTGAATACGGATCCTCGATCTGACACTATCTTCTTGGGTACTCCGTGTTTACTCACAATCTCTTTGATGTAAAGATCGATGAGTTTTTCTCCTTTGTCCTGCTGGTTTACTGCTAAGAAGTTTGCACTCTTCGTCAACCGGTCCACGATTACCCATATCATATCCTTCTTTTTATTGGTCATGGGTAGTCCGGTGATGAAATCCATTCCTATCTCTTCCCATTGCCATTCTGGGATTGGTAAAGGTTGCAACTGTCCTGCCGGATTTTGATGTTCAGCCTTCACCCTTTGACATGTATGGCATTCCGCCACATATTGTGCTATCTCTCTTTTCATGTTATTCCACCAGAACAATTCCTTAAGATCATGTACATTTTTGTACTTCCTAGATGTATAGAGTACGGTGTTTGATGTGCTTCTCTAAGTATAACTTCCTTGATCTCATTAATATCCGGAACGCAAATCCTTTTTTGAAACCAGAGTGATCCCGACTCTCCTCGGTGAAATTCCGATGGTCTTCCTTCATCAATCCTTCGCATCTCCTCCATGATGAATGGATCGTCCAATTGACCCATTATAATCTCATTCTTTAGGTTTACACTTAGTTCATCGGCTACTTGTAAAGCTGATAGTCCTTCATGAGCTTCTTTCTCCCAAAGTTGTATCTGGGCTTGGCTTATTTCCTTCTTCAACTCCGGTGCTATTTCTTGTTCAACTCCTCCAGTGCTCTTCCTGCTCAAGGCATCTGCTACAACATTAGCCTTTCCTGGAGTGTAATTGATGGTCAAGTCATAATCCTTGATTAGCTCCAGCCATCTTTTTTGTCTCATGTTGAGTTCCTTCTGAGTGAAGAAGTACTTGAGACTCTTATGATCAGTATAGAGCTCACACTTGGCTCCATAGAGAAAATGTCTCCAAGTTTTAAGTGCAAATACGACCGCTGCTAACTCTAGGTCATGTGTTGGATAGTTCACTTCATGAGCTCTGAGTTGCCTTGATCCATATGATATTACTTTCCGATCTTGCATGAGTACGCAACCCAATCCATATTTGGATGCATCACAATACACGGTGTAATCCTTGCCAACTGCTGGGACTGCTAACACCGGTGCTGTGGTGAGTTTCTCCTTTAGAGTTTGAAAACTCTTCTCACACTCATCAGATCACACAAACGGTGTGTTCTTCCTTAACAACTTAGTCATTGGTCCTGCTATCTTAGAGAATCCTTCAATGAATCTCCGATAGTATCCTGCCATTCCTAAGAATCCTCGGATTTCTTTGACAGTCTTGGGTGCTTCCCATTCTAAAACTGCTGCTACTTTGCTTGGGTTTACTGCTATCCCATCCTTGCTAATAACATGACCAAGAAATTCTACTTGATCTAGCCAGAACTCACACTTGCTGAATTTGGCATAGAGTTGGTGTTCTCTTAGTGTTTGCAACACCATCCTAAGATGTTCAGCATGTTCAGCTTTATCCTTGGAATATATCAAGATATCATCGATGAACACGATGACAAACTTGTATAGACATGGCATGAAGATCTTATTCATAAGATTCATGAAGATTGCTGGGGCATTGGTTAATCCAAAAGGTACTACTAGGTACTCATGATGTCCGTACCTTGAGACAAAGGCAGTTTTCTGAACATCTTCCTTCTTGATCTTTATCTGATGGTATCCGAATCTTAGATCAATCTTGGAAAAGACTCCCGCGCCTCCAACTTGATCAAACAGATCTTGTATTCTAGGAGGTGGATACTTGTTCTTGATAGTAACATTATTCAGGTTTCTATAGTCTCCGCACATCCTTCGACCTCCATCCCTCTTATCCACGAATATCACTGGTGATCCCCATGGTGAGATACTCTCCTGAATAAATCCTTTCTTTTCTAGGTCATCCAACTGTTCCTTGAGTTCTTTCAACTCCTTAGGCCCCATCTTGTATGGTGCTTTAGCAATCGGAGCTGTTCCTGGAATTAGGTCGATAGTAAACTCTATCTCCCTATCTGGTGGCATTCCAGGTAATTCCTTAGAAAAACATCCTGGAATTAATTAACTACAAGTATATCCTCCAGCTTTACTTCCTTCATGCTATTCAACTGTAGCTCTACTTCAATCTGGGTATGCTTATCTCCTTGGTAGATCATTCTACTTCCATCGGGGCTTTTCAAAGACACAGTTTTGTTGGTGCAGTCTATCAAGGCTCCATTTGCCTCTAACCAATTCATACCAAGAATGACATCAATGTCCTTCATCGGTAGAATGAACAGGTCTGCGTCAAACGTGCGCTTATTGATCATAATGACTTGTCCTTGTTTGGTGTGGGTTACTACTATCGTTCCCCCCCGCAGAAAGTATGGTAATGGGTGTATCTAATTTAGTGCAACTAATCCCATGTTTGATGATGAATTGCTGAGAAATGAATGATGTAGTTGCACCAGTATCAAAAAGTACTTTGCCAGGATGAGTAAGTATCTGAAGCGTACCTATCACTGCCTGATCGGAGTTTACCACCTCCTCCAAGCTGGTGCAGTTCAACTTTCCGAAGGGCTTCTTGTTCTTCCAATTCCCTCCGGTGTTCCCGCTTCTGTTCCCACCTCCTCCTAACTGTCCTCCTCCATTTCTTTTCTTAGGGCAATCCTTCAAAATGTGCCCTTCCTGACAACACCCAAAGCATATAATTTTGGGCTTCTTGCAATCTTTAGAGACATGGCCTTTAAATTCACAGTTATGGCAAACAATCTGGTTTGCCGCCTGGAATCCTTGGTTCCTCCTCCTGTTGTTGTTGTTGTTGTTGTTGTTGTTGTTGTTGTTGTTGTTGTTGTACCTTGGCTTGAAACTCAAGCTGGTATTGGGCTTGTTGCTGACAAACACTAGTAGGAAAACCCTTATAGGCAAAGCTTAGTTCTGTGGCGCACCGTTTTCAATGCGCCACAGAAACTTATTTTGTGGCGCACCAGGAAGTGTGCGCCACAAAAATAGCTTATTTTTGTGGCGCATGGCTGAACCGTGCGCCACGTAAATTATGTGGGGCCCACATTCTGCCACCACGAATTATTAGGGTAGGTATTTACGTGGCGCACAATGCTTGCTGCGCCACAGAAATAACTATTTCTGTGGCGCACTGGCTCTGGTGCGCCATAGAAGTAGTTATTTCTGTGGCGCACTTGCTCTGGTGCGCCACAGAAGTAGTTATTTCTGTGGCGCACTTGTGCTGGTGCGCCACAGAATTAGTGTAAGTTATATCATCCCCGTACCCCTCCCCTCCCCTCCCCCCCCACGCCCGTACGTTCACCTCCCCTCCCCTCTCCCCGCCGCCGCCGCCATGGTCGTCGCACTGGCCGTCGCCGCCGCCGCCTCCTTCCTCCGCGAGGGCCGCATGCCGCCACGCTCCACCCATCCCCGCCACCTGCAGCACAAGCCGCTGCGGCGTGGAGGAGGAGGGGCCGCCGCATGGAGGAGGAGGGGCCGCCGCGTCAAGGAGGAGGAGCCGCCGCGTCTTCCTCCTCCTCCACCCCCGCCGTCGTCGTCAACCTCCTCCTCCACCCCTATCGTCGGTGAGCTCCACCTCTCCCCTCCCCTCCCTCCTCCTCCACCCCTGCCGTCGTCGTCAACCTCCTCCTCGATCCACCCCTAGCGTCGGTGGGCTCCACCTCTCCCCTCCCCCCCCCCTTCCTCTACCCCCGCTCTGGATGTGTTGATGTTGTGCTCGATCCGGATGCCGTTGTGCTGCCGTTGTTCTCCGGATGTTGATGCTGCTCTGGACAAAATTACGGAGAGGATGATGTTGTGCTCGATCCGGGTGCTCGTTGTGCTGCTCGTTGTGGTCATCATGAATAAAAACAATCAAACATTCTTTTTGTTTTATCGTGCTCGTTAGCTATATATTTTTTCTATGCTCTGCTCGTGTGATGCTTGTGTTTTGGAGCAAGCAGCTGGCATGGCATGTGAGAGAGAGCATGAGAGAGTTCTTGGGGGCAGAGATGATGGCAACATCAGCACCGGTCCTGCATTGGTCCTGCTTTGAATTAGTAAGATCAAGTAGTGGCTTGAGTTCCTGTTGGTAACCAATACCAACAGAGAGCTACTTCATTTTGTCCCCGGTTGCCTCCTTAATTGATCCTCGCTTTGAATTTCTTTTAAGGACTCTAGCTAGATTAGAGGGGAAAAAGATTGCTGATTTGTTGCCTATGATAATGGATCATCAAATGTTTCCCTTTGTCCCCGGTTGCCTCCTTAATTGATGCCTTATGATCCAAATGATCCAAGTCCCTTGCATGATCCCATTTGTCCCTAATGTTGCTTAATTAAGATGAATAAATTCCCTCTAATCACCATTTGGAGATCAAGACTAGTTCTTGATATCCATTAGCTAGACTCCAATATTAAAAATGTCTCCCAAATATGGAGACAAACATTTTAACATTACCCCAATGTTATTTCTCTCAAATTGACAGCTTTCGATGGTATGCTTGCTCCTCACCGTACTTTATCAATTCCCTACTGATCCTAAGTACCCATGAATATCTGGTGGTGTTCTTCTGCCGTTTAGTTACTCGTCAACACATGTGTTTGCATGTGTGTGTGAGCTGCTTGTAGTGTCACTTGACTATTCAAGTTTCAATGTTGGTTACTTTTCCTCTAGTGCAAGAAATGGTTGAGCATATGTTTATCCACTCGTTGGCCTTTATTCTTGGGTAGCTCAAAGTGTCATGCACTTACTGGATCATCAAATGTTTCCCTTAATTTGTCCCTGGTTGCCTCCTTAATTGATGCCTTATGATCCAAATTACTATATTATTGGATTGAGTGATATGGCTACCGCTTGTTTGCTCTCCAAATGCTATATATGTGTATTTGACCATGCTTATGATGGATTTCTTTTAAGGACTCTAGCTAGATTAGAGGGGAAAAAGTTGTCTGCTTTGTTGCCTATGATAATGGATCATCAAATGTTTCCCTTTGTCCCTGGTTGCCTCCTTAATTGATGCCTTATGATCCAAATGACCCAAGTCCCTTGCATGATCCCATTTGTCCCTAATGTTGCTTAAGATGAATAAATTCCCTCTAATCACCATTTGGAGATCAAGACTAGTTCTTGATTTCCATTAGCTAGACTCCAATATTAAAAATGTCTCCCAAATATGGAGACAAACATTTTAACATTACCCCAAGTGATTTACTTGTCGATGATTAGATGGTTGGTCGATCACTCGTACACTGGGGTGGAGCAAGTGAGGCTTGGTGTGATGGCACAAATATCAATATCTTGTGCATCCTACCCGGCCTCACTTACTCCATCTCTCGGATGTTAATATTTGTTTCGACCAACAAAGTATGAGGCATTCCATTTAGTTGATACCACTTGGCTCTTTCTTCCATTTTAGTGCCGATGATTAGAATGTTCGGTCAATCAGTACACTCCGGGTGTCGCTAGTGAGCCTGGTGTGATGGCACAAATATCAATCTCTTGTGCATCCTACCCGGCCTCACTAACGCCATCCCGGGATGTTCATATTTGTTTCGACCAACAAAGTATGAGGCATTCCATTTAGTTCATACTAGCTACTTCTTAATTGCATTGGCCTTTCTTCCATTTTAGTGCCGATGATTAGAATGTTTGGTCACCTATACGCCGCAATATACTTTGTAGACTGAGCCCCCTTTCTCGGCCGCCGTTCCGTGAACGAGTCCTTGATGAGACAACAACGCCGACATGCCTCTCCGGCGCAGCACCACTTTTCTTCTCTCGCCGTCCAAGACGTGAACGAGTCCTTAATGCCAAGACGGTGCCAGCCTCCCTAGCATCATGCCGACCCTCGTTGTCGCGCTTCGGGCCGTAGCCGATCATGCGCCTCGCACTCTTCGCCTTCTTGTCCGGTGAACTAATAGACTAATCGTTGGAATAAGGAAGCCGATGACGGCCGATCGCAATTTAATCTTGCGACCGGCTGTCATCGGTTTCCTTATTCCAACGATCAGCCTATTGGTTCACCGGGCAAGAAGGCGAACAAGTGCAGGGCGCGGGACACACGGCTTGAAGCGCGGCAACACGGCCCGGCATAATGCCGGGCAGGCCGGCACGGTCTTTGCATCAAGGACTCGTTCACCGGACAGCGAGGGACCGGCGTGGTTCTCGCGCCGGAGATGCAGATCGGCGTTGTTGTGTCGTCAAGCACCCGTTGACGGAACGCCGACCGGGGAAAGGGGGCCCTTCCGCAAAGTATTTGTGTTGACCAACAATGTATGAGGCACATATTCTATTTTGTCATTCCATTTGCTTTGAGATTTTCAAAATGCCGATGATTAAAATGTTTGGTCACCGTACACTTGGGGGTGGCGTAAGTGAGCTCGGTAAGATAGCACAAATATCAATCTCTTGTGCATCCTACTCCGGCCTCGCTTACCCCATCCCTAAATGTTAATATTTGTGTTGACCAACAATGTATGAGGCACTTATTCCATTTTGTCATTCCATTTGCTTTGAGATTTTCAAAATGCCGATGATTAAAATGTTTGGTCACCGTACACTTGGGGGTGGCGTAAGTGAGCTCGGTAAGATAGCACAAATATCAATCTCTTGTGCATCGGACTTGGTCTCACCGACGCCATCTCTAAATGTTAATATTTGTGTTGACCAACAATGTATGAGGCACTTATTCCATTTTGTCATTCCATTTGCTTTGACATTTTCAAAATGCCGATGATTAAAATGTTTGGTCACCGTACACTCGGGGCGGCGTAAGTGAGCCTGGTAAGATAGCACAAATATCAATCTCTTGTGCATCGGACTTGGTCTCACTTACACCGTCCCCGAATGTTAATATTTGTGTTGACCAACAATGTATGAGGCATTTATTCCATTTCTCTTGTGCATCGGATACTTGTTGGTCTCACTTTCTTCCATTTTCATCATAGTAGGAACTCGGATGGAAGGACCCCGATGCAAGCGAGCCCGGTGGGTAGAGATGACGGAGCAAAGGAGGAACCGGATGAAGACTACTTTGTATCTCGAAATTGTGAATTTTGTATGAATTAAGAGTTGTATGCAAAACATTTGACACTTGCCACTATATATGTATCTCGATCGGGCTCTAAGTAATGTGATGATGATGTCTATGTTATATCTCGTGCAATGTACATGATATTTATATTATATCTGAATGTTGCCGTATATAACCCGTGTATCCGTATTGTGTATCCGTATTGCTGTGTATAAACCGTATATGTATACCGTGCAGCACAAAATCGTGTATAATACAAGCAAATTCCGTGGCGCACTAAGAAGCAATTTCGTGGCGCACCCTTTTCCGTGGCGCACCTAAGAACAAGTGCGCCACGTAAACCTTATTTTTGTGGCGCACGATCGGTGCGCCACAGAAAGCTTATTTTTGTGGCGACGTTTCTGTGGCGCACCACCCGTGCGCCACAGAATCAAATTTTCGTGCGCCACTGATGAGGCTTTTCCTACTAGTGAAACCTTTTCGGCTCAAATTTATCCTTCTTTCTCTTCTCTTCTTGCAGCTGTTTAAAGTCATCTTCAAGGGTGATGGCTGCATCCACCAACTCCTGAAACTCGGTAGCTCTCAACATCCGGAGCTGTACCTTGAACTGAGGATTTAATCCCCGCATGAACCTCTTCTTCTTCTTGTCCTCGGTGTTGACCTCCTCAACGGCGTACCGGGACAATCCAGAAAACTCCCTGACGTAAGTCAGGATAGCCTTATCTTTCTGCTCGAGACTTTCAAATTCTCGATGCTTCAATTCCACAATACTCTCAGGGACATTGGATTCCCTGAACTTCCTCTTGAACTCCTCCCAGGTAAACACTTTCTCAGCCGGATAAACGACTACTATATTATCCCACCAAGATGCAGCGGGTCCACACAACAGATGCGTTGCGTACCTGACCTTCTCCAGGTCGTTGCATCCCACCGTGTTGAGCTTACGCTCCGTATCCACCAACCAATCCTCCGCGTCCATGGGTTCGGGTGCGTATGCGAAGGATATTGGCTTGGTATTCTGGAAGTCCGACAAGGTGACTCCCTGATTTTCTGGCCTCTCCACCTTGTTCTGTTGCAGCAGTTCCTGAAAGAACTTGTTTTGCTGCTCCATGGTCACACGTTGCCTTTCCTCCAACATTTGCATGTATTGGAGGAAGTTCTGCTGCATCATAGGTGGTGGTGGTGGAAACTGGTTTCTGGCTGCTTCATCTGCCTCCTCCTTTTGCCTTGTCTCGCGCTCGAGGCGCTGTGCTTCACTCTCCTCACCCGTCGCTCCCGACATTTCCCCCTAGTTCTGCAACACAAAGTGGTACTCATAGTTACTCCATGCGCAAGTTTTCTGAGCTCAACTTTGTGCACAAAACTAGTCACGCAATGGAAATCAAGAAGCAAATTCAAATCATACAAAACATATACCATGTATATACATACTTAAGTGGTTTATTACAATACTCAGTAGCGATGTGAGTATGCAAACTCACTTATTGAAGTATATGTACAAATTTCTACAAATATTACATACTACAATACATGTGGTACAACTGTATTGTAGTCTCACCTCCCATGGTGGTCTCTAGTCGTGCTTCACTCCCGGTACATCCCAGGCTTCCATCCGGTCGAACGTGTAGTCCTCCTGATATAATCTGGAACATAGGGTCTTCCCGTCGGCTGGTAGTCAGAATCAGAGGATGATCCCAGGGAGAAATCTGTGTTCATGAACTGGTTATTCAATGCAGCATAATCCACCCCGGGGGTGTACTCCCCTGTGACTCCGCCATAGGTATTCCCACCATCTGTATCCGACTCAATCAGTATAGGATATTCCTCATAGTCTCCCCTACTATACTGATGGTTCTGGAACTGGTTTGTGGCGTCCTCATCCATCTCAGAATTACACCTAACTGGATCGCTATAGGTTCCCATGTATGATCCCCAACGCCAACCTGTGGAGTTCTCTATAGGAGTCTCAAAACGGTGATGGTTTCCGGATTCCTCTCCGCCCTCATATCCTCCTTGGGAACTACTAGGAAAGTACCTAGGTGTAATAGGTGTGGTTTGTTGTTCTGGATGGTCAATACTAATGAAGTCACCAGCTGAATAAACTGGTGTGTGAACCTCACCCTCCATTGGTTCCTTTCCCTTCGTCTCCTCCTTGGGCTCAGTGAATTCTTCCAACATTGTGTCAATTGCTCCCGACAGATGTCGGTTCAACTGAAAGAACAATGTCAGTAGGTTGCGGCAGTTGTCCATGTACTTAGCGGCTTCTGCTGGTTTGCGCTTTGCAAACTTGAAGTGGTTTAGCATAGGGTCATCTTCCTCCTCCATATGAGGAATATGTGCGAATTCGGAACCAATAAGCTCCTTGGTCTTATGCTCCCGAATATCAGTGATGGCTCTCATTATGGCTATGTGGTAGGCTGTTCTTATGGTTCTAGCCTCACCTGCTGGCATCACTACACTCATTCCTAGGGATTCTGGAAGTCTTAATCCTACCCTACACTTTGCCAATACTGTACCATCGTAGTACATGTATTTCATTACTTGGATCTGGGGATCGCACCCAAATTCAAGTAACATGGCACGAAGAATATCCGCGAGTCCTCCGTCATATTCACTCAGGGTTGATTCCTTCACTTTCACGTTACGTCCCGAACGTGAACTTGCCATAGTTGGCTGTAGATAAGAAAGAATATAATATTAGTAATGATGCATCATAATAGAGATAATAAAGAATTATCGCACTAAAAGATATGATTGTTTTATTCTCAAGTGAATATACACCATATTTTTAGAGAATTCTTTACTAATCCTATTTGACTCCTAACGTTCTGTCCCATTTACTAGGTTCCAACCTAAGGTCAAAGCTTTTGCTCCGATACCAACTGTGGTGACCCCGCATACCACTGCATGTTGTAGTATGCCGATCGTTGATATAACATTCACGAAGTACCAATCCGCAAATATTACATCCCTCAGAGTAGTACAACAGAACATAGCAGGTCCATAACTCATTCATTTATTATTACAAGCAACATGTACATATCATCTCGGAGTTCCTCTTGGGTCCTAAGAGGAATACTCCTGGGTTCAAGGCGAACCCGACTCAACTTACAATATAAGAGTCTTACTAGGTTATACATTTATTCCTCTCGAGCAGTTAAGTACTAAGAGTTCGTACTGCTCGGATACTACTACTACTCGGTATGTCTATGCTTGTTCTCCACCGGAACCCTCCCCGGTTCCGTAGACGATGAGGTAGTCTATGCCTTCTATACCTCCGGAGAGGTTTGGTTCTTCATAGCCGATGACTTCTGCTCCTTCAGGGTCGTCGTTGTCCTCCTCAAGTCGATTCAGACAATCTAAGCAGGGGATTTAAGAGTGGTATGAGTACGAGCGTACTCAACAAGTTCATTATAGAAAAGAGGTGTTTAATGCACTAGCTACGATATCGGACCGGAAAGTCTAATACCAATGCAGGTTTTGATAATCATTTCTTCAAGAGATTGCTTTTATTCAGGAGAACTATGTCCGTCAGCCTTCACCGGTTTACTAGAACTTCATGGAGTTCCTTTCCGGCAGCGTTCGCAGTTCCAAATCCCGGAACAGGGAGTGACAGGTCACGATTCAATACACTTTGCAGAGGTGTGTTGCTTCACCCATAAGAGATCTTAACCTTGGTGCCAACCGGGCAGCTTTCCCGTCCACACTTCCTTTGGTGTGAGGCCCGGTATAAGGTCATAGCCAATCATATTCCTCCGCTACCTCGCACACCCACCCTTTGTTGCAATCCCCGACCCTGGGTCCTCGCCGGTCCTCTTATACCAATTAAGGATGGACCCCGACCACGACGACAATGCGGGACTAGTTAACTAAACTCCTTCGCCGGTAGATGCAACCCATCATAGACCACATTACCGTGGGGAATTAGAATGGGATCCCCACCCCACCGCTTGCCCAACCTGGGTCAAGTGTCTACGGTAAGCGCATCCGTTGATGTATGAGAGGTGGAAATACAATTGAATATTCCGTCCCACTCCAGATCTTATGGTTAACACGAGTTTTACGGCACAAGAATCACTCGGACGACATTTGTTGTTTAATCCTAGATGGATATAAACCCTTGCAATGGAACCTCCACCATATCAACACAATCCATGGTTCCATTGCCCACCACTTAGTCATATTCATAGTTATGAAAATAGTGGTTTTGCTTTTTTATGCAATAGTGATAAACATAGTACTTTGCAATTAATTTGGTAAAAATACTCAAATGACATGAGCAAGTGATGAACTTGCTCGAACACCGCAAAGTGTTGCAGCTTGGATGGTGTGGACTGACCCTTGTCCTCGGTTGCTGAAAAATAGCATCATTGTCCGATACGGGCAATGGTTAAAGAAGCAATTATGCATGCTTTCCATTTTTAGGGTTTGTTCCCCCCTTTCCGATGTCTTATCATTTTATGTGAGAGGTAATTACTAAGAACAATTTAGGGATACTCTGTTTAGGGTAAAATACAACCTTGAAATGTTGTCAAGGTGTTTTTAAAATCCAAAAGAATTTATGGACTTATTTTTATTATTGAAAATATAAAGTGTGATTTAAATGACTATTATAATCATCAAATTAGGACTTATTCTTAGTTGTCTTCAAAAATTCCTTTTGATATTTTATTCTGATAGAGAATTTTATGCTGAGTAGTTTTCATATTTTTAATTGTTTTTTAGAGCATTTACTCATTTTCTATTTAATTTTAAAGTTTCTGTTTTAAATGGAATTGTGAAAAGACTATTTTGCCCCTTGGGACCACCTGTCAGGCGGTCGAGCTGGTTAGGTTGGACCAGCCCACTGGGCTCGGTCCAACCGACCCAATCGCGTCGTCTTCCTCGTTTCTCCCTAACCCTAATCCCCTTCGGGCTCCCGTGACACCAAAATCGCCTCCGCCGTCGCCGCATTCTTCCGGTCGCCTCCGGCCATCCCCGCCGGCGAGATCGGTCGCAAAAGAATGGCCGCTCGACGGCGCACCGATCGGTCCGCGCCGATCTGCGTTTCTTCGCCGCCACCGTTCGCCCCCAATGCATCTACGACACGTCCGTGGGGTTCCGCGACGATTCTTTGCTCGCCGGCGAACCGCACGCGTTAGCGCGGCCGTGGGCCTCGCCGTGGTGGTGCTGGGGCATCTGTGCTCGGCGACGCCTGGCCTGGCTGCGGCCTGGCGCTGCCGTGGTCGGCCCGTGCCGCCGTGCCGCCATGGGTACGCTGCGGTGCTCTGCTCCAGGTGCGTTCGCCTCCTTCTCTCTCTGTCTTGTTCTACCTCCTCTCCTTCCTCTGGATGCCCTGGCATCCACCTTGTTGTGCTGCTGCTATGCCTATGTGCTCTGCGCCATGCTTGCTCTGGTGCTGCCTTGATGTGCTAGTTGCTGCTGCTATATGCGCCATGGATTCTAGCTGCTGTGATGTGCTGCTGCTATGCGTATGCTGCTGCTGTGCTTATGCTGCTTCTGTGTGTGCTGCTCTTCTCTATATCTTGCTGTTGTAACTCATGAGCTCTTGCTCAAGAGCATACTGTGATGCTTATGCTCTATTAAATTGTTCCTGCTGTTGTTATATGGATCATGCCTCTCCTGTGTGTGCATTTCCTTGCCCCTGGCTTGATTATTATGCATAATCCTTGCCTTATGCAAGTGCCAGTGGTTCTGATTGGCTAACCCCTTGTGTTGTAATTCCTGCAAATGCTCCATTGAGCATGTTTGTTGGCTAGGCAGCACCATCCAGTGATGGTGTGCTTCTGGATACAATTATATTTAGCTCATTTGCTTATCTGTGGTACATTTGTTCATGTCCTGTGGCTGATTTAATTATCTGGTCCATGAGTTGATGCTAGAATTAATTCTAGCATGCTTTAGCATGCTCTAGCAAGCTTCTGATGATCATGTGATCATCAGTTGCTTGTAAAAGCTGCTGTGTTATTACTGTGCCTCATTGCTGCTAGTCCTTGTGTCTGTGTGACACCAAAATCTGTACTGGTGCATGCTATTGCTTGCTCAAGCAGTTGCTGATGCTTGTAATGATCCATTGGATCATCTGCAAGGTTCTGGTGCTTTGATTACTTGTATGATTCATTTATCTGTATTACCTGGCTTTACTAAATGGATAAGTGATGTGAACTGCTTGCAGTAATGATCATTTTATTAACTTTGGCAGGGCTAGATGGATGCCACCACTTGGTTGGGTACCCTAGCCCTCTTTTGAACCCTTCTGGGTGATGATAACTATGCATGGCTTATTTGATTGGACTGGTTGAGTGGTTGAGGTGACCTTGACAGCAATTCATTGCTGTTTAGGTAGCTCCCACCTTTGTTGGCTTGCTGTGGCTTAGTGAATGCATTACTGGTTAATTTACTTGTGGAATTACCAGTGATCTTTGATGTTGACAAACAAGAATAGACACATATTGTCTATCTGCCTGATGGTGTGCTAGGTTTTAGGTGCTAAGTGACTCTGGTTGAATAGATAGGATCAATTCCTTGATGGATTGCCTTGGTTATGCCACTGTTTTGGTTAACCAGTGTTCCCTTTGTGATTTCCTATTTGCTTCACCCATATTTGCTTGCACCAACTGACTTGGTAGCCAGATGATGACACAAACAGGGTACTCACACCCTAGAACTTGTGTGTGTTTGATGCACATGCTTATTTATGAGGAAAACAGATGTTTGCCCATGATTCTTTGTGTATACCTCACTCCAGCTCCTAGAATGATTGTTGATGTAGTGGATTTGCTTCTGGTTGGATTTATGTGCTTGCCCTGCTCCTCATGGCTTGCTGGTGATGCTTGATTTGTTTCAGTGGTTTACTGGAATAGGTTGAGCAGCTCTAGCTGTTCACCTGTTCTTGCTGTTCTTGGTGTTCTTACCACTTGAGTTGCTGCCGATGAAATGGCTAGGGTTTGGGCTGTGAAAAGTTTATATATGCCCAACTCTTTGCCTATCTGGTCGACAACAAGGCCTGGCATCATTTGGTGACTCCCCTGGCTGTGTGTGTGTGCTGTTGTGCATGCACACTCCATGGCTTGCTGTTGAGCATGCACTCTGGCTGTGTGAGCAGCTTGTGTGTGTGTGTGTGTGTGTGTGTGTGTGGGTCTTGTGCAGCTGAGTGGATCAGCTCGGCTGTTCCTGGTCATATCCTCTCAATTTCTACATTCTTTTGCTAACCTGCCAAGTGGCAATGCCACTTGGCATAACCTCTTGTTTGATCTTTGTGTGTGTGCAGGGATTAATGAGTTGATCAAGATGAAGATCAAGATCAACTGGATCAAGCCTTTCAAGAAGATTATTTTGTGTAGTTTAGGACATTTCATTAACTTGTAATTTTCCTTTTTCTTTTTCTATTTCTTCAATTCTTGTAATGTGTTGTAAATTCATATTTCAATTCTGGATATTGTAATTGACATTGTATTTTGTGTGAATATCAATAAAGCTCAAGTTTCTCTAATGAGCTTTACTTAATAAATGTACTATTTATATTCTTAATTATTTCTATTTGTTTAATGAATTACCTCAATTTGAATTATGAAGTAATCATGTGATGTTTGAATTTGAAATTCAAACACAAGTTGTTTGAATTCAATCATGAAACTTAAGTTGTGATGCACTAACCCCCTCTCTCTTCTCAAAAACCCTAATTGAGTTAAGTGAGGTGCAAATTTATCGCACTCTCGAAACCCTAACCCTGTAAGGTGTCGAGAGAGAAACTTGTTCCCCTTCGATGCAGTTTTCTTTTAAAAGCGCGAAATTTCCCCAGAATTTACGATGCAATGCACATCCCTTTCTAAAATCTACCCCTCGATCGTCTCTAAACCTGGGACATTACAGGCAGGGTGCCGGGAAGAGCTTTAGAACCCTTCCGAGATGGGTTCTGCAATGGCGGCCGTGACATAACTTTTCGTGGATGGAGGCTCGGGTATTTAGGGTTTTTACCGAGATCATGAATAAATAGGCGGAGGGGCGATGTCGGTGGACGCCAGGGTGGCCCACACCACCCCTAGGCGCAGGCCAGGGTCAAGACAAGCCTAGGGCTGGCGTGGCCACCCTGCTGCCCCTCTCCGACTGCCCTCCGGACTCTTTCTTCGTTACGGTAAAATAGTGACTTCGGCTTTTGTTTCGTCCAATTCCGAGAATATTTCCTGTACAACTTTTCTGAAATACAAAACAACAGAAAATAGGGAACTAGCATTGCAGCATCTTGTTAATAGGTTAGTGCCATAAAATGTATAAAAGTGCAACGAAGCATGATCATAACATATATAAATTGGTGTAAAACAAGCATGGAGCATCAAAAATTATAGATACATTTGAGACGTATCAAGCATCCCCAAGCTTAACTCCTACTCGTCCTCGAGTAGGTAAGTGATAACAAAGATAATTTTTGAGGTGACATGAAGCCAACACAATCTTGATCAAGCATGTAAAGCATTGTGAGCTGATGGGTTCGTTGCATGGAAAACAAAAAAATTCTACCGCAAATACGAATAAATCCAAGATCCAATCTATGGAAAAGCCAAGATCTAATCTATGAGATCGGAGCAACGAGAGATAAGAGAGACTAACCTCGAAGATCCAAAGCCTTAATGAAATCAGATCTCGTGGTTCATGTACACGATCGTTCCAGTGCTGCAATCCGGCAGCACTTCCATACTCGGCCGCACGTACGGTGTCGATAAAGTGGCCTCTACGTGTAATAAGAAGAGAGACATACCCTAATTTGTATTCCATTGCTTGTTGAATGTTGGGTCAGTGACCTCTGCGTGTAATAATTTGGATCTTACTCTACTAAGAGTTGTAATATATTCTTTTGAGTCGTAGAGTCACTGTTGTGTTACCGATTCTCTCACTGTAGTCTCTCGAGCTCGAGGTTAGGCTTATGTCAGACGAAGATCTGGTATTTGTCTAACCCTGATCCCGGGGTGCCACAGGTTTTGGTATCGGAGCAGGACCGCTCGTAGGAAACCGATACGTCCCAAACGTATCTATAATTTCTTATGTTCCATGCTACTTTTATGATGATACTCACATGTTTTATACACATTATATGTCATATTTATGCATTTTCCGGCACTAACCTATTGACGAGATGCCGAAGAGCCGCTTGCTATTTTCTCGCTGTTTTTGGTTTCGTAAATCCTAGTAAGGAAATATTCTCGGAATTGGACGAAATCAACGCCCAGGGTCCTATTTTTGCACGAAGCTCCAGAAGACCGAAGAAGAGACGAAGTGGGGCCACGAGGTGGCGCCACACTAGGGCGGCGCGGCCCAGGACCTGGCCACGCGGCCCTGTTGTGTGGGCCCCTCGTGACCCTCCCGACTCTGCCCTTCCGCCTACTTAAGGTCTTCGTCGCGAAACCCCTAGTACCGAGAGCCACGATACGGAAAACCTTCCAGAGACGCCGCCGCCGCCAATCCCATCTCGGGGGATTCAGGAGATCGCCTCCGGCACCCTGCCGGAGAGGGGAATCATCTCCCGGAGGTCTCTTCATCGCCATGATCGCCTCCGGATCGATGTGTGAGTAGTCCACCCCTGGACTATGGGTCCATAGCAGTAGCTAGATGGTTGTCTTCTCCTCATTGTGCTATCATGTTAGATCTTGTGAGCTCCTATCATGATCAAGATCATCTATTTGTAATCCTTCATGTTGTGTTTGTTGGGATCCGATGAATATTGAATACTATGTAAAGTTGATTATCAATCTATCATATATGTTATTTATGTTGTTGCATGCTCCCCGTTGCTAGTAGAGGCTCCGGCCAAGTTGATACTTGTGACTCCAAGAGGGGGTATTTATGCTCGATAGTGGGTTCATGCCTCCATTAAATCTGGGACAGTGATAGAAAGTTCTAAGGTTGTGGATGGGCTATTGCCACTAGGGATAAAACATCGATGATTTGTCTAAGGATATTTGTGTTGATTACATTACGCACCATACTTAATGCAATTGCCTGTTGTTTACAACTTAATACCGGAAGGGGTTCGGATGATAACCTGAAAGTGGACTTTTTAGGCATAGATGCATGCCGGATAGCGGTCTATGTACTTTGTCGTAATGCCCTGATTAAATCTCATAGTACTCATCATGATATATGTATGTGCATTGTTATGCCCTCTCTATTTGTCAATTGCCCAACTGTAATTTGTTCACCCAACATCTCGCTATCTTATGGGAGAGACACCGCTAGTGAACTCGTGGACCCCGGTCCTATTCTTTACATCCGAAATACAATCTACCGCAATTGTTCTTTACTCGTTCTTTGCAAACAACCATCATCGTCCAAACTATACATCTAATCCTTTGTTTACAGCAAGCCGGTGAGATTGACAACCTCGCCGTTACGTTGGGGCAAAGTTCCGTGATTGTGTTGTGCAGGTTCCACGTTGGCGTCGAATCCCCGGTATTGCGCCGCACTACACTCCGCCACCAACAACCTTCAACGTGCTTCTTGACTTCTACTGGTTCGATTAAACCTTGGTTTCTTATCGAGGGAAACTTGCTACCGTGCGCATCACACCTTCCTCTTGGGGTTCCCAACGGACGTGTCAACTACACGCATCAAGCAAATTTCTGGCGCCGTTGCCGGGGAGATCAAGACACGCTGCAAGGGGAGTCTTCCACTTCCAATCTCTTTACTTTGTTTTTGTCTTGCTTTACTTTACTTTATTTACTGCTTTGTTTGCTGCATTATATCAAAACAAAAAAAAAATTAGTTGCTAGTTTTACTTTATTTACTGTCTTGTTCTACATATTAAAAACACAAAAAATTAGTTACTTGCATTTACTTTATTTACCTTTAGTTTATTTCATCATGTTTCCTCCTAAGTTCACTCTGAAAGACATACCGGTAGGACGCGGGTCTATCATTGGGAGAGATAATATATAAGACTTTTTCACTCATGTTAGTACTGCTGAAGATTTTGAAGATAGACACTTGGTAGAACTTGCTCCTACTTATGAAATTGCTGTTGCTTCTTTAGTACACATGTTAGAAACTAAATTTGTTAATCTCAATCCTATAATCCAACACATGTTTCTTACAATCAGTGATATGGAGGAAGGGGAAAAGAAAGATTTTGTTTTAGAAACCCTCCTTAAAGAATTTGGTGGTGTAGCAAGAGAGGCTAGAAAGGTCCTTATTAAATATAAGATGCTTGGCTCTTATACCAATTTTGTTAGTATCCTTGAAAAGATGGACATGGAGAGAGTAAGGTACACTAATAATATTAATGATGGTGGGGAGATTAAGACAACAATACCTTGTAAGCTCCTAGGAATGAATGACGCTATAGAAAATAACTATGGTTGGCTTGTACCTGAAAATTTGTTTGACGAGGATAGCAAACCTAAGAATAATGAAAAGGGAGCCTCTGAAACTCACATAGATAAGATAAAATGCATAGTTGAGAAAACTCCCAACACCTATGTCGATGCTTCATCTCTCGACAATACTTGATACACACTTTCTGCGCCTAGCTGAAAGGCGTTAAAGAAAAGCGCTTATGGGAGACAACCCATTATTTTACTTCTGCACTTTATTTTATATTTGAGTCTTGGAAGTTGTTACTACTGTAGCAACCTCTCCTTATCTTTATTTTAATGCATTGTTGTGCCAAGTAAAGTCTTTGATAGTAAAGCCAATACTAGATTTGGATTGATGCGCAGGAACAGATTTCTTGTTGTCACGAATTTGAGCAGTAGTCTCTGTAGAAAAATTAAAAAATCTGCCAATTTACATGCGTGATCCTCAGATATGTACGCAACTTTCATTCAATTTGGGCATTTTCATCTGAGCAAGTCTGGTGCCACTTTAAAATTCGTCTTTACGAACTGTTCTGTTTTGACAGATTCTGCCTTTTATTTCGCATTGCCTGTTTTGCTATGTTTGATTGATTTCTTTGTTCCATTAACTTTAAGTAGCTTTGTGCAATGTCCAGAAGTGTTAAGAATGATTATGTCACCTCTGAATATATGAATTATGCACTGACCCTCTAATGAGTTTGTTTCGAGTTTGGTGTGGAGGAAGTTTTCAAGGGTCAAGAGAGGAGGATGATACAATATGATCAAGAAGAGTGAAAAGTCAAAGCTTGGGGATGCCCCCGTGGTTCATCCCTCGCATATTTTAAGAAGACTCAAGCGTCTAAGCTTGGGGATGCCCAAGGCATCCCTTCTTCATCGACAACTTATCAGTGTTCCTCTAGTGAAACTATATTTTTATTCCGTCACATCTTATGTGCTTTACTTGGAGCGTCCGTTTGTTTTTATTTTTGTTTTTGTTTGAATAAATCGGATCCTAGCATTCTTTGTTTGGGAGAGAGACACGCTCCGCTGTTTCGTATGAACACATATGTTCTTAGCTTCATCTTTAATGTTCATTGCGAAAGTTGGACTATTTCATTCATTGTTATATGGTTGGAAACGAAAATGCCGCATGTGGTAAATGGTAAAATGTCTTGAATAATGTGATACTTGGCAATTGTTGTGCTCATATAGATCTTGTTTAAGCTCTTGCATCATGTACCTTGTACTCATTAATGAATAACTACATAGAGCTTGTTAAAATTTGGTTTGCATGATTGATCTCTAGAGTCTAGATATTTTCTGGTTGAGGTGTTTGAACAACAAGGAGACAATTTAATGTCTTATAATAGTTACAATATGTTCATATGTGAGCTTTGCTGCACCTTTTATACTTGAGTTTGCTTCAAACAACCTTGCTAGCCTAGCCTTGTATTGAGAGGAATTCTTCTCGTGCATCCAAATCCTTGAGCCAATAACTATGCCATTTGTGTCCACCATACCTACCTACTACATGGTATTTCTCCGCAATTCCAAATTAAATTACTTGACTGCTACCTTTAAAATTCTATTCTTTGTCTTTGCAATATATAGCTCATGGGACAAATAGCTTAAAAACTATCGTGGTGAAGAATATGTACTTATGTGTCTTATTTCTTAATAAGTTGCTTGTTGAGCGGTAACCATGTTTCTGGGGACGCCATCAACTCTTTTACCTTTGTTGAATATCATGTGAGTTGCTATGCATGTTCGTCTTGTCTCGAAGTAAGGGCGGTTCTCACAATCAAATGGTTTGAGTATGCATACCGTTAGAGAAGAACATTGGGCCGCTAACTAAAGCCATGATTCATGGTGGAAGTTTCAGTGTGGACAATTAATCCTCAATCTCTTATGAGAATATTAATCGTTGTTGAATGCTTATGCATTAAATAGGAGTCCATTATCTGTTGTCTATGTTGTCCCGGTATGGATGTCTAAGTTGAGAATAATCAAAAGCGAGAAATACAATGCGAGCTTTCTCCTTAGACCTTTGTACGAAGCGGCATAGAGGTACCCCTTTGTGACACTTGGTTGAAACATATGCTATGCAATGATAATCAGTGTTAATCCAAGCTAATTAGGACAAGGTGCGAGCACTATTAGTATACTATGCATGAGGCTTGCAACTTATAAGATGATTTATACATAACACATATGCTTTATTACTACCGTTGACAAAATTGTTTCTTGTTTTCAAAATGAAAAGCTCTAGCACAAATATAGTAATCAATGCTTCCTCTCGCGAAGGGCCTATCTTTTACTTTATTGTTGAGTCAGTTTATCTATTCTTTCTATCCCAGAAGCAAACACTTGTCTCAACTGTGTGCATTGATTCTTACATGTTTACTTATTGCACTTGTTATATTGCTTTGTGTTGACAATTATCCATGAGATATATATGTTGAAGTTGAAAGCAACCGCTGAAACTTATATCTTCCATTGTGTTGCTTCAATGCCTTTACTTTGAATATATTGCTTTATGAGTAACTCTTATGCACGTCTTATTGATGCTTGTCTTGAAAGTATTATTCATGAAAAGTCTTTGCTATATGATTCATTTGTTTACTCATTATCTTCATCATTGCTTCGAATCGCTGCATTCATCTCATATGCTTACAATACTATGATCAAGATTATGATAGCATGTCACTTCAGAAATTATCTTTGTTATCGTTTACCTACTCGAGGGCGAGTAGGAACTAAGCTTGGGGATGCTTGATACGTCCCAAACGTATCTATAATTTCTTATGTTCCATGCTACTTTTATGATGATACTCACATGTTTTATACACATTATATGTCATATTTATGCATTTTCCGGCACTAACCTATTGACGAGATGCCGAAGAGCCGCTTGCTTGTTTTCTGCTGTTTTTGGTTTCAGAAATCCTAGTAAGGAAATATTCTCGGAATTGGACGAAATCAACGCCCAGGGTCCTATTTTTGCACGAAGCTTCCAGAAGACCGAAGAAGAGACGAAGTGGGGCCACGAGGTGGCGCCACACTAGGGCGGCGCGGCCCAGGCCCTGGCCGCGCGGCCCTGTTGTGTGGGCCCCTCGTGACCCTCCCGACTCTGCCCTTCCGCCTACTTAAGGTCTTCGTCGCGAAACCCCCGAGCACCGAGAGCCACGATACGGAAAACCTTCCGGAGACGCCGCCGCCGCCAATCCCATCTCGGGGATTCAGGAGATCGCCTCCGGCACCCTGCCGGAGAGGGGAATCATCTCCCGGAGGTCTCTTCATCGCCATGATCGCCTCCGGATCGATGTGTGAGTAGTCCACCCCTGGACTATGGGTCCATAGCAGTAGCTAGATGGTTGTCTTCTCCTCATTGTGCTATCATGTTAGATCTTGTGAGCTGCCTATCATGATCAAGATCATCTATTTGTAATCCTTCATGTTGTGTTTGTTGGGATCCGATGAATATTGAATACTATGCCAAGTTGATTATCAATCTATCATATATGTTATTTATGTTCTTGCATGCTCTCCGTTGCTAGTAGAGGCTCTGGCAAAGTTGATACTTGTGACTCCAAGAGGGGGTATTTATGCTCGATAGTGGGTTCATGCCTCCATTAAATCTGGGACGATGACGTGAAAGTTCTAAGGTTGTGGATGTGCTGTTGCCACTAGGGATAAAACATCGATGCTTTGTCTAAGGATATTTGTGTTGATTACATTACGCACCATACTTAATGCAATTGCTTGTTGTTTACAACTTAATACCGGAAGGGGTTCGGATGATAACCTGAAAGTGGACTTTTTAGGCATAGATGCATGCTGGATAGCGGTCTATGTACTTTGTCGTAATGCCCTGATTAAATCTCATAGTACTCATCATGATATATGTATGTGCATTGTTATGCCTTCTTATTTGTCAATTGCCCAACTGTAATTTGTTCACCCAACATCTGCTATCTTATGGGAGAGACACCACTAATGAACTGTGGACCCCGGTCCTATTCTTTACATCTGAAATACAATCTACTGCAATTGTTCTTTACTGTTCTTTGCAAACAACCATCATCATCCACACTATACATCTAATCCTTTGTTTACAGCAAGCCGGTGAGATTGACAACCTCGCTGTTACGTTGGGGCAAAGTTCTATGATTGTGTTGTGCAGGTTCCACGTTGGCACCGGAATCCCTGGTGTTGCGCCGCACTACACTCCGCCACCACCCTCCTACTGGTTCGATTAAACTTTGGTTTCTTACTGAGGGAAACTTGCTACTGTGCGCATCACACCTTCCTCTTGGGGTTCCCAACGGACGTGTCAACTACACGCATCAGAAACCCTTTCTTTCGGTCGATGTTGAGTCTAGTATTTGTGAAAACTATTTGAAACTTAAAAAGTATTTGCAAAACTCTAAATAGGATTCTTTTTACTCCTTACTCGGTACCGCTCTAATTCTAAGGTGCTTTACCTTGTGTTGATTTGAAAGTTTTTCTATCTCTTCTAGTCTTTCCAAGCTTAGGTGCCTCAAGGGCAGGTCGTTCCTGTGGTGACCCTGCATACCACTGCATGTTGTAGTATGCCAGTCATTGATATAACATTCACAAAGTACCAATCCGCAAATATTACATCCCTCAGAGTAGTACAACAGAACATAGCAGGTCCATAACTCATTCATTTATTATTGCAAGCATAATGTACATATCATCCCGGAGCTCCTCCTGGGTCCTAAGAGGAATACTCCTGGGTTCGAGGCGAACCCAACTCAACTTACAATATAGAAGTCTTACTAAGTTATACATTTATTTCCTCAAGCAGTTAAATACTAAGAGTTCGTACTGCTCGGATACTAACACTACTTGGTAGGTCTACACGTGCTCTCCTCCGGAACCCTCCCCGGTTCCATAGACTATGAGGTACTCTACACCTTCGACACCTCCAGAGAGGTCTGGTTCTTCATAGCCGATAATGTCGGCTCCTTCAGGGTTGTCGTTGTCCTCCTCCAGATGGTTCAGACAATCTAAGCAGAGGATTTAAGAGTGGTATGAGTACGAGCGTACTCAACAAGTTCATTATAGAAAAGAGGTGTTTAATGCACTAGCTACGATATTAGACCAAAAAGTATAATACCAATGCAGGTTTTGATAAACATTTCTTCAAGAGGTTGCTTTTATTTCAAAGAACTATGTCCGTCAGCCTTCACCGGTTTACTAGAACTTCATGGAGTTCCTTTCCCAGCAGCGTTCGCAGTTCCAAATCCCGGAACAGGGAGTGTCAGGTCACGATTCATTACACTCGCGGAGGTGTGTTGCTTTACCCATAAGAGATCTTAACCTTGGTGCCAACCGGGCAGCTTTCCCGTCCACACTTCCTTCGTTGTGAGGCCCGGTATAAGGTCTAGCCAATCATGTTCCTCCGCTACCTCGAACACCCACCCTTTGTTGCAATCTCCGACCCTGGGTCCTCGCCGGTCCTCTTACACCAATTAAGGATGGACCCCGACCACGACGACAATGCAGAGCTCTATCATACATTCCTTCGCCGGCAGTTGCAACCCATCATAGACCACATTACCGTGGGGACTTCTACGGGTTCCCCCTGCATCTTGTCTCTCGAGATCAAGTGCTTACAGTAATGCGCATCCGTTGATGAACGAGAGGTGGAAACACTTTTGACTACTCCGTCCCACTCCGGATCTTATGGTTAACACGGGTATTACGACACAAGAATCACCGGACGACATTTGTTGTTTAATCCTAGATGGATATAAACCCTTGCAATGGAACCTCCACCATATCAACACAATCCATGGTTCCATTGCCCACCACTTAGTCATATTCATAGTTATGAAAATAGTGGTTTTGCCTTTTTATGCAATAGTGATAAACATAGTACTTTGCAAGTAATTTGGTAAAAATACTCGAATGACATGAGCAAGTGATGAACTTGCTCGAACACCGCAAAGTGTTGCAGCTTGGATGGTGTGGACTGACCCTTGTCCTCTGTTGCTGAAAAATAGCATCATTGTCCGATAAGGGCAATGGTTAAAGAAGCAATTATGCATGATTCCAGTTTTAGGGTTTGTTCCCCCCTTCCGATGTCTTATTGTTTCATGTGAGAGGTTGATAGTAAGAATAATTTAAGGATACTCTGTTTAGGGTAAGATACAACCTTGAAATGTTGTCAAGGTGTTTTTAGAGTCCAAAATACTTTATGGACTTATTTTCATTATTGAAAATAAAAGGTGTGATTTAAATGATTATTTAAATCATCAAATTTGAACTTATTCTTGTTTAACTTCAAAAATTCTATTGCATATTTTATTATGATAGAGATTTTTATACTGAGTGGTTTTCATATTTTTAATTATTTATTTAGAGCTATTAAACATTTACTATTGATTTTCAAAGTTTCAGCATTTTTATGAATTTTGTGAATTGACACAATTGCCCCTGGGCCCACCTGTCAGTGGAGTCCAGTGGGTTGGGTTAGACCAGCTCGGGTCCAACCGACCCGAGCGGTCGCTCACTCTCTCCCCCACCACGCCGCCTCGACGAACCCTAATCCCCTTCTCTCTGGCGACCTGTGTCGCCCTCGCCGTCGCCGGCCGATTCCGGCGAACTCCGACCGCCATGGCCCTCGCCATGGGGCGCAATCAAACCGCCTCGTGACGCCGGTCCTTCTCCTCCGCGTTGATCTGGAGCTGGCGTTGCTCCTGATCGTCCCCGACCCCCTCGCCGTGGCTAGGGTTACGGGATCCGCGGCGATCTCGCTGCTCCCAGGGTTCCTGGCGCGATGGCGCCGCCGTGGGCCTCGCCGCAGTGGTGCGGGCGCCGCGGCGCTTGTCCGAGCGTAGCCTGGCCTCGGCCAGTGCTGCCGTGCACTCGGCGCGCGCCGCCGTGGCCGCCATGGCCGCGACTCGCCGTCCGCTCGCCCGGGTACGTGCGCCACCCTTCTCTCTCTCTCTTGTGCCTCGTTCTTCTTCCTCATCCTCTAGCTCCGGCAACGGCTGCTCTACCTCGTGGAGATGCCCGCCGTGTTGATTCTCTCGCTCGCTATGCCTAGCTAGCCGTGTATGCATATGCTACTCGCGCTCGTCGTTGTGCCGTTTGTGATGCCGTGCTTCACCGGCCTTGGCTATTGCTGCCATGACCATGCCAGGCTTGTGTTACTCGCTGTGTGCAGCCCTGCCATGCTTCCGTGCAAGATTATTGGTGTTGTACCGCTTTTCCATGCTATCCCCGATCCCGTGCAAGAATTCCTAGTCTAAGTGCTTGCTATGCTTGCATTTCTTGCTTAATTCTATCTCTCGTGCCTCTCGTTCTTGTTACTATGCTTGCCGTATACTCAAGTGTAGTCAATTATGTGGCCCTGGCTTGCATACTGTGTATATTCCTTGCAAATTTGCAAGTGCCAGTGCCATGGTGTGCTATTTCTTGTGCTCAAACTCATGAGCATGCTCAATTGAGCATTGCTGTTGGCTTAATAGTATTATTCAGTGATGAATGCTATGTGCTTTACTTGTGTAACTTGATCCAGTGGTTCATCATGCCTTTGATGTGCTTCTGGATACAATCATAAAGTCATTAATTCAGTTATCTATTTATTCAGTGATGACTTGGTTGGATTTCTTCAGTAGCTGGTTAATTCCTGTTGCTGTACTTGGCTATGGAAATCTGTAGCAAGAGCTAGCAAGCTATGATGATCAATTGATCAACAGTTGCTTGTGAAAAATGTTGTTCCCTGTCTGTGCCTCACTATGGCTCACTCTGTGCTGTGTGAGCATCACACAGGCTTGGCCTGATGTGTGCTGGTGCTTGCTTAAGCATCAGTGGATGCTTGCCCACTGATCCATTGGATCATTTGCAAGGCCCTGGTGCATCAATTGCTTGTCTGTTTCATTTATCTTTTTATCTTGCTTTAATAGATGGATGAATGATGTGAACTGTGGTTCAGTGATGATTATTTCAATGGATTTGTTAGGGCTAGCTGGATGACAACCACTGGTTGGTACCCTAGCCCTCTACCGAACCCAAATGGGAGATGATGTGGTGGTTTCAATTGCTGGCTGTGGGTTGAGGTGGCCCTGGCAGCACTTGTGATGTGATGACGCGTAAAGCACACGCCCGTTGGGAACCCCAAGTGGAAGGTGTGATGCGTACAACAACAAGTTTCCCTCAGTAAGAAACCAAGGTTTATCGAACCAGTAGGAGTCAAGAAGCACGTTGAAGGTTGATGGCGGCGGAGTGTAGTGCGGCGCAACACCAGGGATTCCGGCGCTAACGTGGAACCTGCACAACACAATCACAGTACTTTGCCCCAACGTAATAGTGAGGTTGTCAATCTCACCGGCTTGCTGTAAACAAAGGATTAAACGTATTGTGTGGAAGATGATGATTGTTTGCGAAGAACAAGTAAAGAACAATTGCGGTAGATCGTATTTCGGATGTAAAGAATAGGACCGGGGTCCACTGTTCACTAGTGGTGTCTCTCCCATAAGATAAACAGATGTTGGGTGAACAAATTACAGTTGGGCAATTGACAAATAAAGAAGGCATAACAATGCACATACATATATCATGATGAGTACTATGAGATTTAATCAGTGGCATTACGACAAAGTACATAGACCGCTATCCAGCATGCATCTATGCCTAAAAAGTCCACCTTCGGGTTATCATCCGAACCCCTTCCAGTATTAAGTTGCAAACAACAGACAATTGCATTAAGTATGGTGTGTAATGTAATCAACACAAATATCCTTAGACAAAGCATCGATGTTTTATCCCTAGTGGCAACAAAGACATCCACAACCTTAGAACTTTCTCGTCATCGTCCCGCATTCAATGGAGGCATGAACCCACTATCGAGCATAAATACCCCCTCTTGGAGTCACAAGTATCAACTTGGCCGGAGCCTCTACTAGCAACGGAGAGCATGCAAGAACATAAATAACATATATGATAGATTGATAATCAACTTGGCATAGTATTCAATATTCATCGGATCCCAACAAACACAACATGTAGCATTACAAATAGATGATCTTGATCATGATTGGCAGCTCACAAGATCTAACATGATAGCACCATGAGGAGAAGACAACCATCTAGCTACTGCTATGGACCCATAGTCCAGGGGTGGACTACTCACACATCGATCCGGAGGCGATCATGGCGATGAAGAGACCTCCGGGAGATGATTCCCCTCTCCGGCAGGGTGCCGGAGGCGATCTCCTGAATCCCCCGAGATGGGATTTGCGGCGGTGGCGCCTCTGTAAGGTTTTCCGTATCGTGGCTCTCGGTACTGGGGGTTTCGCGACGAAGACTTTAAGTAGGCGGAAGGGCAGGTCAGGAGGCGTCAAGAGGGGCCCACACAACAGGGCCGCGCGGCCAGGGCCCAGGCCGCTCCGCCCTGGCGTGTCGTCGCCCCGTGGCCCCACTTCGTTTCCTCTTCGGACTTCTGGAAGCTTCGTGGAAAAATAGGACCCTGGGCGTTGATTTCGTCCAATTCCGAGAATATTTCCTTACTAGGATTTCTGAAACCAAAAATAGCAGAAACAGCAACTGGCTCTTCGGCATCTCGTCAATAGGTTAGTGCCGGAAAATGCATAATAATGACATATAATGTGTATAAAACATGTGAGTATCATCATAAAAGTAGCATGGAACATAAGAAATTATAGATACGTTTGGGACGTATCAAGCATCCCCAAGATTAGTTCCTACTCGCCCTCGAATAGGTAAACGATAACAAATTAAGATAATTTCTGAAGTGACATGCTATCATAATCTTGATCATACTATTGTAAAGCATATGAGATGAATGCAGCGATTCGAAGCAATGATGAAGATAATGAGTAAACAAATAAATCATATAACAAAGACTTTTCATGAATAATACTTTCAAGACAAGCATCAATAAGACTTGCATAAGAGTTACTCATAAAGCAATAAATTTAAAGTAAAGGCATTGAAGCAACACAAAGGAAGATATAAGTTTCAGCGGTTGCTTTCAACTTCAACATATATATCTCATGGATAATTGTCAACACAAAGTAATATAACAAGTGCAATAGGTAAACATGTAAGAATCAATGCACACAGTTGACACAAGTGTTTGCTTCTAAGATAGAAAGAATGGGTAACTGACTCAACAATAAAGTAGAAGAAAGGCCCTTCGCAGAGGGAAGCATGGATTACTATATTTGTGCTAGAGCTTTTCATTTTGAAAACAAGAAACAATTTTGTCAACGGTAGTAATAAAGCATATGTGTTATGTATAAGATATCCTATAAGTTGCAAGCCTCATGCATAGTATACCAATAGTGCTCGCACCTTGTCCTAATTAGCTTGGATTAACACGGATTATCATTGCATAGCATATGTTTTAACCAAGTGTCACAAAGGGGTACCTCTATGCCGCCTGTACAAAGGTCTAAGGAGAATGTTCGCATTGGATTTCTCGCTTTTGATTATTCTCAACTTAGACATCCATACCGGGACAACATAGACAACAGATAATGGACTCCTCTTTAATGCATAAGCATTCAACAATAGTTAATATTCTCATAAGAGATTGAGGATTGATTGTCCAAACTGAAACTTCCACCATGAATCATGGCTTTAGTTAGCGGCCCAATGTTCTTCTCTAACAGTATGCATACTCAAACCACTTGATCATGAAAATCGCCCTTACTTCAGACAAGACGAACATGCATAGCAACTCACATGATATTCAACAAAGGTAAAAGTTGATGGCGTCCCCAGAAACATGGTTACCGCTCAACAAGCAACTTATTAAGAAATAAGACACATAAGTACATATTCTTCACCACAATAGTTTTTAAGGCTACTTTCCCATGAGCTATATATTGTAAAGGCAAAGAATAGAATTTTAAAGGTAGCACTCAAGTAATGTACTTTGGAATGGCGGAGAAATACCATGTGGTAGGTAGGTATGGTGGACACAAATGGCATGGTTATTGGCTCAAGGATTTGGATGCATGAGAAGAATTCCTCTCAATACAAGGCTAGGCTAGCAAGGTTGTTTGAAGCAAACTCAAGTATAAAAGGTGCAGCAAAGCTCACATATGAACATATTGTAACTATTATAAGACTTTATATTGTCTCCTTGTTGTTCAAACACCTCAACCAGAAAATATCTAGACTCTAGAGATCAATCATGCAAACCAAATTTGAACAAGCTCTATGTAGTTCTTCATTAATGGGTACAAGGTACATGATGCAAGAGCTTAAACATGATCTATATGAGCACAACAATTGCCAAGTATCACATTATTCAAGACATTAAACCATTTACCACATGCGGCATTTTCCGTTTCCAACCATATAACAATGAATGAAGTAGTCCAACTTTCGCAATGAACATTAAAGATAAAGCTAAGAACATATTTGTTCATACGAAACAGCGGAGCGTGTCTCTCTCCCAAACAAAGAAATTCTAGGATCCGATTTTATTCAAACAAAAACAAAAACAAAAACAAACAGACGCTCCAAGTAAAGCACATAAGATGTGACGGAATAAAAATATAGTTTCACTAGAGGAACCTGATAAGTTGTCGATGAAGAAGGGATGCCTTGGGCATCCCCAAGCTTAGATGCTTGAGTATTCTTAAAATATGCAAGGATGAACCATGGGGGCATCCCCAAGCTTTGACTTTTCACTCTTCTTGATCATATTGTATCATCCTCCTCTCTTGACCCTTGAAAACTTCCTCCACACCAAACTCAAAACAAACTCATTAGAGGGTCAGTGCATAATTCATATATTCAGAGGTGACATAATCATTCTTAACACTTCTGGACATTGCACAAAGCTACTGAAAGTTAATGGAACAAAGAAATCCATCAAACATAGCAAAACAGGCAATGCGAAATAAAAGGCAGAATCTGTCAAAACGGAACAGACCAGTAAAGACGAATTTTTAAGAGGCACCAGACTTGCTCAGATGAAAATGCTCAAATTGAATGAAAGTTGCGTACATATCTGAGGATCACGCACGTAAATTGGCAGATTTTTATAAATTTTCTACAGAGATTACTGCTCAAATTCGTGACAGCAAGAAATCTGTTCCTGCGCAGTAATCCAAATCTAGTATTGGCTTTACTATCAAAGACTTTACTTGGCACAACAATGCAATAAAATAAAGATAAGGAGAGGTTGCTACAGTAATAACAACTTCCAAGACTCAAATATAAAATAGAGTGCAAAAGTAAAATAATGGGTTGTCTCCCATAAGCGCTTTTCTTTAACGCCTTCCACCTAGGCGCAGAAAGTGTGTATCAAGTATTATCAAGAGATGAAGCATCAACATCATAATTTGTTCTAATAATAGAATCATAAGGTAACTTCATTCTCTTTCTAGGGAAGTGTTTCATACCTTTCTTGAGAGGAAATTGATATTTAATATTACCTTCCTTCATATCAATGGTAGCACCAACGAGTTCGAAGAAAAGGTCTTCCCAATATGATGGGACAAGATGCATTGCATTCAATATCCAAGACAACAAAATCAACGGGGACAAGGTTATTGTAAACCATAATACGAACATTATCAATCCTCCCCAAAGGTTTCTTTATAGCATTATCAGCAAGATTAACATCCAAATAACCATTTTTCAATGGTGGCAAGTCAAGCATATCATAGATTTTCTTAGGCATAACAGAAATACTTGCACCAAGATCACATAAAGAATTACAATCAAAATCATTGACACTCATCTTAATGATGGGCTCCCAACCATCTTCTAACTTTCTAGGAATAGAAGTCTCAAGTTTTAGTTTATCTTCTCTAGCTTTTGTGAGAGCATTTGTAATATGTTTTGTAAAGGCCAAATTTATAGCACTAGCATTGGGACTTTTAGCAAGTTTTTGTAAGAACTTTATAACTTCAGAGATGTGACAATCATCAAAGTCTAAATCATTATGACCTAAAGCAATGGGATCATTGTCCCCAATAGTTTGAAAAATTTCAGCAGTTTTATCACAAACAGTTTCAGCAGTTTTAGCAGTTTCAGGCAATTTTGCACGCTTTGCACTAGGAGTAGAAACATTGCCAACACCAATTATTTTACCATTGATAGTAGGAGGTGTAGCAACATGTGAAGCATTATCATTACTAGTGGTGGTAATAGTCCAAACTTTAGCTACATTATTCTCTTTAGCTAGTTTTTCGTTTTCTTCTCTTTCCCACCTAGCATGCAATTCGGCCATCAATCTAATATTCTCATTAATTCGAACTTGGATGGCATTTGCTGTAGTGACAATTTTATTATCAATATCCTTATTAGGCATAACTTCCAATTTTAAAAGATCAACATCAGAGGCAAGTCTATCAACCTTAGAAGCAAGAATATCAATTTTATCAAGCTTTTCTTCAACAGATTTGTTAAAAGCGGTTTGTGTACTAATAAATTCTTTAAGCATGGCTTCAAGACCAGGGGGTACACTCCTATTATTGTTGTAAGAATTCCCATAAGAATTACCATAACTATTACCATTAGCAGCAGGATATGGCCTATAGTTGTTACCGGAATTATTCCTATAAGCATTGTTGTTGAAATTATTATTTTTAATGAAATTCACATCAACATGTTCTTCTTGGGCAACCAATGAAGCTAAAGGAACATTATTAGGATCAACATTAGATCTACCATTCACAAGCATAGACATAATAGCATCAATCTTATCACTCAAGGAGGAGGTTTCTTCAACAGAATTTACCTTCTTACCTTACGGAGCTCTTTCCGTGTGCCATTCAGAGTAATTTATCATCATATCATCAAGAAGCTTTGTTGCCGCCCTCAAAGTGATGGACATAAAGGTACCTCCAGCATCTGAATCCAATAGGTTCCGCGAAGAAAAATTCAGTCCTGCATAAAAGGTTTGGATGATCATCCAAGTAGTTAGTCCATGGGTAGGGCAATTCTTTACCAAAGATTTCATTCTCTCCCATGCTTGAGCAACATGTTCATTATATAATTGCTTGAAATTCATTATGCTACTTCTCAAAGATATAATTTTAGCGGGAGGATAATATCTACCAATAAAAGCATCCTTACATTTAGTCCATGAATCAATACTATTTCTAGGCGAGAGATAGCAACCAATCTTTAGCTCTTCCTCTTAAGGAGAAAGGAAACAATTTTAATTTTATAATGTCACCATCTACATCCTTATACTTTTGCATTTCACATAGTTCAACAAAATTATTAAGATGGGCATCAGCATCATCAGAACTAACACCAGAAAATTGCTCTCTCATAACAAGATTCAGGTAAAGCGAGTTTAATTTCAAAGAATTCTGCTGTAGTAGCAAGTGGAGCAATAGGTGTGCATAAGAAATCATTATTATTTGTGCTAGTGAAGTCACACAACTTAGTATTCTCAACAGTACCCATTTTAGCAGTAGTAAATAAAGCAAACTAAATAAAGTAAATGCAAGTAACTAATTTTTTTGTGTTTTCAATATAGAGAACAAGACAGTAAATAAAGTAAAACTAGCAACTAATTTTTTTGTGTTTTTGATATAAGAGCAAACAAAGCAGTAAATAAAGTAAAGTAATGCAAGACAAAAACAAAGTAAAGAGATTGGATGTGGGAGACTCCCCTTGCAGCGTGTCTCGATCTCCCCGGCAACGGCGCCAGAAATTTAGCTTGATGACGCGTAAAGCACACGCCCGTTGGGAACCCCAAGTGGAAGGTGTGATGCGTACAACAGCAAGTTTCCCTCGATAAGAAACCAAGGTTTATCGAACCGAGTAGGAGTCAAGAAGCACGTTGAAGGTTGATGGTGGCGGAGTGTAGTGCGGCGCAACACCGGGGATTCCGGCGCCAACGTGGAACTCTGCACAACACAATCACGAGTACTTTGCCCCAACATAACGAGTGAGGTTGTCAATCTCACCGGCTTGCTGTAAACAAAGGATTAAACGTATTGTGTGGAAGATGATGATTGTTTGCGAAGAACAGTAAAGAACAATTGCAGTAGATTGTATTTCAGATGTGAAGAATAGGACCGGGGTCCACAGTTCACTAGTGGTGTTTCTCCCATAAGATAAACAGATGTTGGGTGAACAAATTACAGTTGGGCAATTGACAAATAAAGAAGGCATAACAATGCACATACATATATCATGATGAGTACTATGAGATTTAATCAGGGCATTACGACAAAGTACATAGACCGCTATCCAGCATGCATCTATGCCTAAAAAGTCCACCTTCAGAGTTATCATCCGAACCCCTTCCAGTATTAAGTTGCAAACAACGAGACAATTGCATTAAGTATGGTGCATAATGTAATCAACACAAATATCCTTAGACAAAGCATCGATGTTTTATCCCTAGTGGCAACAACACATCCACAACCTTAGAACTTTCTGTCACTGTCCCAGATTCAATGGAGGCATGAACCCACTATCGAGCATAAATACCCCCTCTTGGAGTCACAAGTATCAACTTGCCCAGAGCCTCTACTAACAACAGAGAGCATACAAGAACATAAATAACATATATGATAGATTGATAATCAACTTGGCATAGTATTCAATATTCATCGGATCCCAACAAACACAACATGTAGCATTACAAATAGATGATCTTGATCATGATAGGCAGCTCACAAGATCTAACATGATAGCACAATGACGAGAAGACAACCATCTAGCTACTGCTATGGACCCATAGTCCAGGGGTGGACTACTCACACATCGATCCGGAGGCGATCATGGCGATGAAGAGACCTCCGGGAGATTATTCCCCTCTCCGGCAGGGTGCCGGAGGCGATCTCCTGAATCCCCCGAGATGGGATTGGCGGCGGCGGCGTCTGAGTAAGGGTTTCCGTATCGTGGCTCTCGGTACTGGGGGTTTCGCGACGAAGACTTTAAGTAGGCGGAAGGGCAGGTCAGGAGGCGTCACGAGGGGCCCACACAACAGGGCCGCGCGGCCAGGGCCCAGGCCGCGTCGCCCTGGCGTGTCATCGCCCTGTGGCCTGATAACCCACAAGTATAGGGGATCGCAGCAGTCTTCGCGGGTAGTAAAACCCAATTTATTGATTCGACACAAGGGGAGACAAAGAATACTTGAAAGCCTTAACAGCGGAGTTGTCAATTCAGTCTGCACCTGGAAACGAGACTTGCTCGCAAGAGTTTATCGAGTAGTAACAGTTTTATAGCGATAGCGGTAGTGAAATAACAGCGAGCAGAGTAACACGGACAGCGGTAGTGATTATAGTAAACAGCAGGATTAAAATATCGTAGGCACGGGGACGGATAACGGGCGTTGCATGGATGAGAGAAACTCATGTAACAATCAAGCGAGTGCATTTGCGAGATAATAATAAAACGGTGTCCAAGTACAAAGCAATCAATAGGCATGTGTTCCAATTATAGTCGTACGTGCTCGCAATGAGAAACTTGCACAACATCTTTTGTCCTACCAGCAGGTGGCAGCCGGGCCTCAAGGGAATCTACTGGATATTAAGGTACTCCTTTTAATAGAGTACCGGAGCAAAGAATTAACACTCCGTGAACACATGTGATCCTCACATCACTACCATCCCCTCCGGTTGAGCCGATTTCTGTCACTTCGGGGCCATTGGTTCCGGACAGCGACATGTGTATACAACTTGCAGGTAAGACCATAAACAATGAATATCATGATGAAATAATAACATGTTCAGATCTGAGATCATGGCACTCGGGCCCTAGTGACAAGCATTAAGCATAACAAGTTGCAACAATATCATCAAATACCAATTACAGACACTAGGCACTATGCCCTAACAATCTTATACTATTACATGACCAATCTCATCCAATCCCTACCATCCCCTTCAGCCTACAGCGGGGGAATTACTCACACATGGATGGGGGAAACATGTCTGGTTGATGGAGAGGCGTCGGTGGTGATGATGGCGATGATCTCCTCCAATTCCCCGTCCCGGCGGAGTGCCAGAACAGAGACTTCTGGCCCCCGAGACGGAGTTTCATGATGTGGCGGCGTTCTGGAGGGTTTCTGGCGACTTCGACTAACTCCAGTGCGTTTTTAGGTCGAAGGCAATAAGTAGTCCGAAGGAGGGCGTCGGGGGCCAGCCGAGGCCGCCACACACTAGGGCCGCGCGGGCCCCTCCTGGGCCGCGCCGGCCTAGTGTGTGGGGCCCTCGGGCCCCCACCGCTGCTCGCCCTTCGGCTCCGCCAATATTCCGGGAAAATAGGACCTTACGCATAAATTCGAGGATTTTCCTGAAAGTTGGATTTCGCACAAAAACGAGACACCAGAACAGTTCTGCTGAAAACAGCGTTAGTCCGTGTTAGTTGCATCCAAAATACACAAATTAGAGGCAAAACAATAGCAAAAGTTTTCGGGAAAGTAGATACGTTTTGGACGTATCATGGCCCCACTTCGTTTCCTCTTTGGACTTCTGGAAGCTTCGTGGAAAAATAGGACCCTGGGCGTTGATTTCGTCCAATTCCGAGAATATTTCCTTACTAGGATTTCTGAAACCAAAAACAGCAGAAAACAACAACTGGCTCTTCGGCATCTCGTCAATAGGTTAGTATCGGAAAATGCATAATAATGACATATAATGTGTATAAAACATTTGACTATCATCATAAAAGTAGCATGGAACATAAGAAATTATAGATACGTTTGGGACGTATCATGATGCTGTCATGGGTAGCTCCCCTCTCTGTGGCTTGCTATGGTTGGTGATTTTTGCTGGGATTTGGATAATGGCTCACTGGTTAATCCAATACTGGACTTCCAGTGGCTTTTGATGTTGACAAACAAAAAATAGGCACAGTTTGCCTATCTGTCTGATGGTATAGCTAAACTATTAGGTGCTGGTGAATTTGGTTGGCTATATAGGACTGAATCCATGCTGGATTTGTCTGGTTGTGTCACTGTGTTGACACAACCAGTGTTACCTTGGTTGGGTTCCTTCTAGCCTTTGTTTGATTTACTGGCACCAAATGGTTTTGCAACCAAGTGATGATATATCCAGGGTTTCATACCCTTTTTGCTTCTGTGATGCAAGTGTATGCTTAATTATGAGCAAAACATGGTTTTGCTCAGGTTGATCTTGTTTATACCTCACTCCAGCTCCTAGTTCTTTGTTGGTGTAGAGGATTTCTTCAGTGTGGTGATGATGCTTGCCCTGCTGCTCCTTGCAACCTGAAGTGCTTGATTCAGTGCTGTGGTGGTTTGGGCAGGTTGAACAGCTGTGGCTGTTCTTCCTGTTCTTGTGTTCTTGGTTTCTGGTGACTTACCCAGCTGGTTGTCGATGGAAATGGCTAGGTTTTACTGTGGAGGCTTTTATACCATCCATTCCTTGCTCTCCTGGTCGACAGCTTAGCCTGGCAACACTTGGTGACTCACTGGCTTGTGTGTGTGTTGTGCTGCATGCACCCATGGTGACCTGCTGTTGGGCATGCACACTAGCTGTGTGAGCAGCTAGTGTGTGTGTGTAACAGGTGCTTGGTACCTGGCTTGGTACTTGGTTGTGAGAAGATCAGCTCGGCAGAGCTTGATCATATCTTCTCAATTAACCATTTCCTTTCTAACCTGCCAAGTGGCAATGCCACTTGGCATAACTGGTGATTTGCTTTGTTGTGTGCAGGGAATCAAGATGTTGATCAAGTGAAGATCAAGATCATCAGGCTCAAGTATCTAATGAAGATTAGCTTGTAGTTTAGGATAGATCATTGAATTGTAATTTTCTTTCTTTTTCTTTTTCTATTTTTGCCAATTCTTGTAATGTATTGTAATATTCTATAATTCATAATCTGAATATTGTAAAGACAATGTATCTTGTGTGTTTATTAATAAAGCTCCCATTTTCCTCTAATGAGCTTTACTTATTATTTGTATTGTTCATATTCTTTATTAATTATAATTTGCTTAATGAATTACCTCACATTTGAATTATGAGATATTCATGTGATATTTGGATTTGAATTTCAAATGTAACTTAGGTTTGAATTCAATCATACAACTTAAGTTGTAATGCAATACCTCTCCTCTCTTCTCAAAACCCTAACTTAGTTGAATGAGAAACAAGTTTGTCGCACTCTCGAAACCCTAACCCTGTAAGGTGTCGAGAGAGAAACTTGTCCCCCTTCGATGCAGTTTTGTTTTAAAAGCGCGAAATTTCCCCAGAATTTACGATGCAATGCACATCCCTTTCTAAAATCTACCCCTCGATCGTCTCTAAACCTAGGACATTACAGCCTTTCCCCCTTAAAGAAAACTTCGTCCCGAAGTTGTGGTTGTAATACCTGAAGAGTTCGGGGTATGTTTTCCTCAGATCTTCTTCCTTTTCCCAGGTGGCTTCCCTCTCGGGGTGATGCTTCCATTGTATCTTGCAGTACTTAATGGCTCGATTCCTGAGTTGCTTCCAGTTGTCCTCGAGAATCTTAGCTGGCTTCTCGATGTAAGTCAGGTCTGGTTGTAATTCGATCTCATCATGTGATACTGGCTCATCTGGGGTCTTTAAGCATTTCCTGAGTTGCGACACATGCAACACATTGTGTACTTGAGCTAACCTTCCCGGTAGATCCAATTCAAAGGCTAACCCTCGGTTCTGACTCAGAATCTTGAAAGGTCCGATGTATCTAGGGCTCAACTTCCCTTTTACTCCAAATCTCTGAAGACCTTTCATTGGGCTTACCTTAAGGTACACCATGTCTCCGACTTGTGGCTCCCATGTCCTTCTCTTTTGATCAGCATAGCTCTTCTGTCGGCTTTGTGCTATTTTCAGTCTATCTCTTATGATGTCAATGATCTGTTGCTTTTCCTTGACATAATGTGGATTGAATTCCTTGCTTGATCCTGCCTCATACCAACATATTGGTGATCTACACTTCCTTCCGTACAGAGCTTCGAATGGTGCCATCTTGATGCTGCTTTGATAGCTATTATTGTATGAAAACTCCGCTAGTGGTAAGTGCTCCTCCCATGATCCTCCGAAGTCTAGGGCACAAGCCCTAAGCATATCTTCCAATATCTGGTTTGTTCTCTCTGTTTGTCCTCCCGTCTGAGGATGATAGGCGGTGCTATAATCTAACTTGGATCCTAAAGCTTCATGTAATTGCTTCCAAAATGCTGATGTGAACACGGATCCTCGATCTAACACTATCTTCTTGGGAACTCCGTGTTTACTCACGATCTCTTTGATGTAAAGATCGATGAGTTTCTCTCCTTTGTCCTGCTGGTTTACTGCTAAGAAGTGTGCGCTTTTCGTCAACCGGTCCACGATTACCCATATCATGTCCTTCTTTTTATTAGTCATGGGTAGTCCGGTGATGAAATCCATTCCTATCTCTTCCCATTTCCATTCTGGAATTGGTAAAGGTTGTAACTTTCCTGCCGGACTTTGATGTTCAGCTTTAACTCTTTGGCAGGTATGGCATTCCGCCACGTATTGTGCTATCTCTCTCTTCATGTTATTCCACCAGAACAATTCCTTGAGATCCATGTACATCTTTGTACTTCCTGGATGTATAGAGTATGGTGTTTGATGTGCTTCCCGGAGTATAACTTCCTTGATCTCATCACTATCCGGAACGCAAATCCTCTTCTGGAACCATAATGATCCAGACTCTCCTCGTTGAAATTCTGATGGTCTTCCCTCATCTATCCTTCTCATCTCCTCCACGATGAATGGATCGTACCCATGATTATCTCATTCTTTAAGTTAACACTTAGCTCATCGGCTACTTGTAAAGCCGAAAGTCCTTCATGAGCTTCTTTCTCCCAAAGTTGTATTTGGGCTTGGCTTATTTCCTTCCTCAACTCTGGTGATAACTCTTGTTCCACTCCTCCAGTGCTCTTCCTACTCAAGGCATCTGCTACAACATTAGCCTTCCCTGGAGTATAATTGATGGTCAAATCATAATCCTTGATCAGTTCAAGCCATCTTTTCTGCCTCATATTGAGTTCCTTCTGAGTGAAGAAGTACTTGAGACTCTTATGATCCGTATAGAGCTCACACTTGGCTCCATAGAGAAAATGTCTCCAAGTTTTAAGTGCAAATACTACTGCTGCTAATTCTAAATCTTGTGTTGTATAGTGCACTTCATGAGGTCTGAGTTGCCTCGATCCATAAGATATTACTTTCTGATCTTGCATGAGTACGCAGCCCAATCCATGTTTGGATGCGTCACAGTACACCGTGTAATCCTTGCCAACTTCCGGGACTGCTAACACCGGTGCTGTGGTGAGTTTCTCTTTCAGAGTTTGAAAACTCTTCTCACACTCATCAGACCACACAAATGGTGTGTTCTTCCTTAACAGCTTAGTCATCGGTCCTGCTATCTTGGAGAATCCTTCAATGAATCTCCGATAGTATCCTTCCATTCCTAGGAATCCTCGGATTTCCTTGACAGTCTTGGGTGCTTCCCAATCTAAAACTGCTGCTACCTTGCTCGGGTTAACAGCTATTCCATCTTTGCTAATGAAATGACCAAGGAATTCTACTTGATCTAGCCAAAATTCACACTTGCTGAATTTGGCATAGAGTTGATGTTCTCGTAGTGTTTGCAACACTATCCTCAGGTGTTCAGCATGTTCAGTTTTATCTTTGGAATATATCAAGATATCATCGATGAATACGATGACAAACTTGTCTAGACATGGCATGAAGATCTTATCCATAAGATTCATGAAGATTGCTGGGGCATTGGTTAATCCAAAAGGTACTACTAGATATTCATGATGTCCATACCTCGATACAAAGGCTGTTTTCGGAACGTCTTCCTTTTTGATCTTTATCTGATGATAACCGGACCTTAGATCAATCTTGGAAAAGACTCCCACACCTCTAACTTGATCAAATAGATCTTGTATTCTAGGAAGTGGGTACTTATTCTTAATAGTAACATTATTCAAATTCCTGTAGTCTCCGCACATCCTTCTGCCTCCATCTCTTTTATCCACGAAGATAACAGGTGATCCCCATGGTGAGATACTCTCCTGTATGAATCCTTTCTGTTCTAAGTCATCCAGTTGCTCCTTGAGTTCTTTCAACTCCTTAGGCCCCATCTTGTATGGTGCTTTAGCAATCGGAGCTGTTCCTAGAATTAGGTCGATAGTAAATTCTATCTCCCTATCTGGTGGCATTCCAGGTAATTCCTTAGGAAAAACATCCTGGAATTCATTTACTACAGGTATATCCTCTAACTTCACTTCCTTCATGCTATTCAGCTGTAACTCGACTTCGATCTGTGTATGCTTATCTCCTTGGTAGATCATTCTACTTCCATCGGGGCTTTTCAAAGACACAGTCTTGTTCACACAGTCTATCAATGCTCCATTAGCCTCTAACCAGTTCATACCAAGAATGACATCAATGTCCTTCATCGGTAAAATGAACAGGTCTGCGTCAAATGCGCATTTATTGATCATAATGAATTGTCCTTGTTTGGTATGGGTTACTACTATCGTTCCCCCCGCGGAAAGTATGGTTATGGGTGTATCTAACTTAGTGCAACTAATCCCATGTTTGATGATGAATTGCTGAGAAATGAATGATGTAGTTGCACCAGTATCAAAAAGGACTTTGCCAGGATGAGTAAGTATCTGAAGCGTACCTATCACTGCCTGTTCGGAGTTCACCACCTCCTCCAAACTGGTGCAGTTTAACTTGCCGAAGGGTTTCTTGTTCTTCCAGTTCCCTCCGGTGTTTCGTCCTCGGCTTCCTCCTCCTCCTGACTGTCCTCCTCCATTTTTATTCTTAGGGCAATCCCTAAGCATGTGTCCTTCCTCACGACAACCAAAGCATATTATCCTTGGCTTCTTGCAGTCCTTGGAAAAGTGTCCCTTGCCTCCACAGCTACGACAAACAATTTGGGCCATAGGCTGGTTATTCGAACCCCTTCGGTTGTTGTTGTAGTAGTAGTTGTTGTTGTTGTACCTCGGTTTGAAACTCAAGCCAGTGTTAGGCTTGTTGCTAACATACCTCTTAGGCTCAAACTTGGCCTTCTTTCTCTTCTCTTCTTGCAGCTGCTTGAAATCATCTTCAAGAGTGATGGCTGCATCCACCAACTCCTAGAACTCTGTCGCTCTCATCATTCTGAGCTGCACTTTGAACTGGGGACTTAATCCCCGCAAGAACCTCTTCTTCTTTTTGTCCTCGGTGTTGAACTCCTCAACTGCATACCGGGACAGCTTTGAAAACTCCCTGACATAAGTCAGGATGGCCTTATCTTTCTGCTCGAGACTTTCAAATTCTCAGGGACATTGGATTCCCTGAACTTTCTCTTAAACTCTTCCCATGTAAACACCTTTTCAGCCGGATAAACGGCTACTATGTTGTCCCACCATGATGCGGCGGGTCCACACAACAAGTGTGTTGCATACCTGACCTTCTCCAGGTCGTTGCATCAAACAGTATTGAGCTTTCGCTCCGTGTCCATCAGCCAATCCTCCGCGTCCATTGGTTCGGGCGCGTATGCGAAGGATATAGGCTTAGTATTCTGGAAGTCTGACAAGGTGACTCCCTGGTTCTCGGGCCTCTCCACCCTGTTCTGCTGAAGCAGCTCCTGGAAGAACTTGTTTTGCTGCTCCATCGTCATACGTTGCCTTTCCTCCAACATTTGCTTGTATTGGAGGAAATTCTGCTGCGTCATAGGTGGTGGTGGTGGTGGAAACTGGTTTCTGGCTGCTTCATCAGCCTCTTCCTTCTGCTTGGCCTCGCGCTCGATGCGCTGTGCTTCGCTCTCCTCACCCATCAATCCCGACATATCCCCCTAGTTCTGCAACACAAAGTGGTACTCATAGTTACTCCATGCGCAAGTTTTCTGAGCTCAACTTTGTGCACATAACTAGTCACGCAATGGAAATCAAGAATCAAATCCAAATCATACAGAACATATACCATGTATATACATGCTTAAGTGGTCTTATTACAATACTCAGTGACGATGTGAGTATGCAAACTCACTTATTGAAGTATATGTACAAATTTCTACAAAATATTACATACTAAAATACATGTGGTACTACTGTATTGTAGTCTCGCCTCCCATGGTAGCCTCTAGTCGTGCTTCACTCCCGATACATCCCAGGCTTCCATCCGGTCGAACGTGTAGTCCTCCTGACAGAATCTGGAACATAAGGTCTTCCCGTCGGCTGGTAGTCGGAATAAGAGGATGATCCCAGGGAGAAATCCGTGTTCATGAACTGGTCATTCAGTGTATCATAATCCACCCATCGGATGTACTCCCCTGTGACTCCGCCATAAGTATATCCACCATCTGTATCCGACTCGATCAGTATCGGATACTCCTCATCGTCTCCCCTATTACCCTGATAGTTCTGGTTCTGGGTTGTGGCGTCCTCATTCATCTCAGGATTATATCTAACTGAATCACTATGGGTTCCAGTATCTGATCCCCAACGCCAACCCGTGGAGTTTTCTATAGGAGTCTCGGAACGCTGATTGTTTCCGGATTCCTCTCCACCCTCATATCCTCCATGGGAATTACTAGGAAAGTACCTAGGGGTAATGGGTGTGGTTTGTTGTTTGGGATGGTCAATACTAATGTAATCACCAGCTGAATAAACTGGTGTGTGAACCTCATTCTCCATTGGTTCCTTCCCCTTAGTCTCCTCCTTGGGCTCAGTGAACTCTTCCAGCATTGTATCAATTGCTCCCAACAAATGTCGGTTCAACTGAAAGAACAATGACAGTAGGTTGCGGCTGTTATCCATGTACTTAGCGGCTTCTGCTGGTTTGCGTTTTGCAAGCTTGAAGTGATTAAGCATAGGATCATCTTCCTCCTCCATATGAGGAATATGAGCGAATTCGGAACCCATAAGCTCCTTCGTCTTATGCTCCCGAATATCAGTGATGGCTCTCATTATGGCTATGTGGTAGGCTGTGTTGATAGTTCTAGCCTCACCTGCTGGCATCACCACGCTCATTCCTAGAGATTCTGGAAGTCTTAGCCCTACCCTACACTTAGCCAATACTGGACCGTCGTAGTACCAGTATTTCATTACTTGGATTTGGGGATCGCACCCAAATTCAAGTAGCATAGCACGAAGAATGTCTGCGAGTCCTCCATCGTATTCACTCAAGTTTGACGGCTTTACTTTCACGTTACGTCCCGGGCGTGAACTTGCCATAGTTGGCTGTAGAA
This sequence comes from Lolium rigidum, assembly GCF_022539505.1. NCBI lineage: Eukaryota > Viridiplantae > Streptophyta > Magnoliopsida > Poales > Poaceae > Lolium > Lolium rigidum. The sequence goes on from NC_061513.1 coordinate 146,999,732, forward strand.
TAGAAAGAATATAATATTAGTAATAATGCATCGTAATAGAGATAATAAATAATTATCGCACTAAAACATATGATTGTTTTATTCTCAAGTGAATATACACCATATTTTTAGAGAATTATTTACTAATCCTATTTGACTCCTAACGTTTCGTCCCATTTACTAGGTTCCAACCTAAGGTCAAAGCTTTTGCTCGATACCAACCGTGGTGACCCCGCATACCACTCGCATGTTGTAGTATGCCGGTCGTTGATATAACATTCACGAAGTACCAATCCGCAAATATTACATCCCTCGAGTAGTACAACGAACATAGCAGGTCCATAACTCATTCATTTATTATTGCAAGCATAATGTACATATCATCCCGGAGCTCCTCCCGGGTCCTAAGAGGAATACTCCCGGGTTCGAGGCGAACCCAACTCAACTTACAATATAGAAGTCTTACTAAGTTATACATTTATTTCCTCAAGCAGTTAAATACTAAGAGTTCGTACTGCTCGGATACTAACACTACTTGGTAGGTCTACACGTGCTCTCCTCCGGAACCCTCCCAGGTTCTGTAGACTATGAGGTAGTCTACACCTTCGACACCTCAAGAGAGGTCTGGTTCTTCATAGCCTATAATGTCGGCTCCTTCAGGGTTGTCGTTGTCCTCCTCCAGATGGTTCAGACAATCTAAGCAGGGGATTTAAGAGTGGTATGAGTACGAGTGTACTCAACAAGTTCATTATAGAAAAGAGGTGTTTAATGCACTAGCTACGATATTAGACCAAAAAGTCTAATACCAATGCAGGTTTTGATAAACATTTCTTCAAGAGGTTGCTTTTATTTCAAAGAACTATGTCCATCAGCCTTCACCGGTTTACTAGAACTTCATGGAGTTCCTTTCCGGCAGCGTTCGCAGTTCCAAATCCCTGAACAAAGAGTGACAGGTCACGATTCATTACACTCTGCAGAGGTGTGTTGCTTTACCCATAAGAGATCTTAACCTTGGTGCCAACCGGGCAGCTTTCCCGTCCACACTTCCTTCGGTGTGAGGCCCGGTATAAGGTCTAGCCAATCATGTTCCTCCGCTACCTCGAACACCCACCCTTTGTTGCAATCTCCGACCCTGGGTCCTCGCCGGTCCTCTTACACCAATTAAGGATGGACCCCGACCACGACGACAATGCAGAGCTCTATCATACATTCCTTCGCGGGTAGTTGCAACCCATCATAGACCACATTACCGTGGGGACTTCTACGGGTTCCCCCTGCATCTTGTCTCTCGAGATCAAGTGCTTACAGTAATGCGCATCCGTTGATGAACGAGAGGTGGAAACACTTTTGACTACTCCGTCCCACTCCGGATCTTATGGTTAACACGGGTATTACGGCACAAGAATCACTGGACGACATTTGTTGTTTAATCCTAGATGGATATAAACCCTTGCAATGGAACCTCCACCATATCAACACAATCCATGGCTCCATTGCCCACCACTTAGTCATATTCATAGTTATGGAAATAGTGGTTTTGCCTTTTTATGCAATAGTGATAAACATAGTACTTTGCAAGTAATTTGGTAAAAATACTCGAATGACATGAGCAAGTGATGAACTTGCCTGGACACTGAAAAGTGTTGCAGTTGGATGGTGTGGACTGACCCTTGTCCTCTGTTGCTGAAAAATAGCATCATTGTCCGATAAGGGCAATGGTTAAAGAAGCAATTATGCATGATTCTAGTTTTAGGGTTTGTTCCCCCCTTCCGATGTCTTATTATTTCATGTGAGAGGTTGATACTAAGAACAATTTAAGGATACTCTGTTTAGGGTAAGGTACAACCTTGAAATGTTGTCAAGGTGTTTTTAGAGTCCAAAATACTTTATGGACTTATTTTTATTATTGAAAATAAAAGGTGTGATTTAAATGATTATTTAAATCATCAAATTTGAACTTATTCTTGTTTAACTTCAAAAATTCTATTTCATATTTTATTATGATAGAGATTTTTATACTGAGTGGTTTTCATATTTTTAATTATTTTTTTAGAGCTATTAAACATTTACTATTGATTTTCAAAGTTTCAGCATTTTTATGAATTTTGTGAATTGACACAATTGCCCCTGGGCCCACCTGTCAGTGGAGTCCAGTGGGTTGGGTTAGACCAGCTCGGGTCCAACCGACCCGAGCGGTCACCCACTCTCTCCCCCACCACGCCGCCTCGACGAACCCTTACCCCCTTATCTCTGGCGACCTGTGTCGCCCTCGCCGTCGCCGGCCGATTCCGGTGAACTCCGACCGCCATGGCCCTCGCCATGGGGCGCAATCGAACCGCCTCGTGACGCCGGTCCTTCTCCTCCGTGTCGATCTGGAGCTAGCATTGCTCCTGCTCGTCCCCGACCCCCTCACCGTGGCTAGGGTTACGGGATCCGCGGCGATCTCGCTGCTCCCAGGGTTCCTGGCGCGATGGCGCCGCCGTGGGCCTCGCCGCAGTGGTGCGGGGTGCTGCGGCGCTTGTCTGAGCGTAGCCTGGCCTGGCCAGGTGCTGCCGTGCACTCGGCGCGCGCCGCCGTGGCCGCCATGGCCGCGACTGCTGTCTGCTCGCCGCGGGTACGTGCGCCACCCTTCTCTCTCTCTCTCTTGTGCCTGTTCTTCTTCCTCATCCTCTAGCTCTGGCAACGGCTGATCCACCTCGTGGAGATGCCTGCCGTGTTGATGCTCTACTGCTATGCCTAGCTAGCTGTGTATGCATATGCTCTCGCGCTGCTGCTTGTGTCTGTTTGTGATGCTCGTGCTTCATCGGCCTTGGCCATTGCTGCCATGACCATGCCGGGCTTGTGTTACTGCTTGTGTGCAGCCCCGCCATGCTTCGTGCAAGATTATTGGTGTTGTACTTGCTTTGCCATGCTATCCCTAATCCTGTGCAAGAATTCCTAGTCTAAGTGCTTGCTATGCTTGCATTTCTTGCTTAATTCTATCTCTCGTGCCTCTCGTTCTTGTTACTATGCTTGCCGGATACTCAAGTGTAGTCAATTATGTGGCCCCGGCTTGAATACTCGTGTATATTCCTTGCAAATTTGCAAGTGCCAGTGCCATGGTGTGCTATTTCTTGTGCTCAAACTCATGAGCATGCTCAATTGAGCATTGCTGTTGGCTTAATAGTATTATTCAGTGATGAATGCTATGTGCTTTACTTGTGTAACTTGATCCAGTGGTTCATCATGCCTTTGATGTGCTTCTGGATACAATCATAAAGTCATTAATTCAGTTATCTATTTATTCAGTGATGACTTGTTTGGATTTCTTCAGTAGCTGGTTAATTCCTGTTGCTGTACTTGGCTATGGCAATCTGTAGCAAGAGCTAGCAAGCTCTGATGATCAATTGATCAACAGTTGCTTGTGAAAAATGTTGTTCCCTGTCTGTGCCTCACTATGGCTCACTCTGTGCTGTGTGAGCATCACACAGGCTTGGCCTGATGTGTGCTGGTGCTTGCTTAAGCATCAGTGGATGCTTGCCATGATCCATTGGATCATTTGCAAGGCCCTGGTGCATCAATTGCTTGTCTGTTTCATTTATCTGTTTATATTGCTTTAATAGATGGATGAATGATGTGAATTGTGGTTCAGTGATGATCATTTCAATGGATTTTTTAGGGCTAGCTGGATGACAACCACTGGTTGGTACCCTAGCCCTCTACTGAACCCAAATGGGTGATGATGTGGTGGTTTCAATTGCTGGCTGTGGGTTGAGGTGGCCCTGGCAGCACTTGTGATGTTGTCATGGGTAGCTCCCCTCTCTGTGGCTTGCTATGGTTGGTGATTGTTTTCTGGGACTTGGATAATGGCTCACTGGTTGATCCAATACTGGACTTCCAGTGGCTTTTGATGTTGACAAACAAAAAATAGGCACAGTTTGCCTATCTGTCTGATGGTATAGCTAAACTATTAGGTGCTGGTGAATTTGGTTGGCTATATAGGACTGAATCCATGCTGGATTTCTCTGGTTGTGTCACTGTGTTGACACAATCAGTATTCCCTTGGTTGTTTTCCTTCTAGCCTTTGTTTGATTTACTAGCACCAAATGGTTTTGCAACCAAGTGATGATATATCCAGCGTTTCATACCCTTTTTGCTTCTGTGATGCAAGTGTATGCTTAATTATGAGCAAAACATGGTTTTGCTCAGGTTGATCTTGTTTATACCTCACTCCAGCTCCTAGATTCTTTGTTGGTTTAGAGGCTTTGTTCAGTGTGGTGATGATGCTTGCCCTGCTCCTCCTTGCAAGCCTGAAGTGCTTGATTCAGTGTTGTGGTGGTTTGGGCAGGTTGAACAGCTGTGGCTGTTCTTCCTGTTCTTGTGTTCTTGGTTTACGGCGACTTACCCAGTCTGCTTGTCGATGGAAATGGCTAGGTTTTACTCGTGGAGGCTTTTATACCATCCATTCCTTGCTCTCCTGGTCGACAGCTTAGCCTGGCAACACTTGGTGACTCACTGGCTTGTGTGTGTGTGCTGTGCTGCATGCACCCATGGTGACTTGCTGTTGGGCATGCACACTAGCTGTGTGAGCAGCTAGTGTGTGTGTGTACCAGGTGCTTGGTACCTGGCTTGGTACTTGGCTGTGAGAATATCAACTCGGCAGAGCTTGATCATATCTTCTCAATTAACCATTTACTTTCTAACCTGCCAAGTGGCAATGCCACTTGGCATAACTGGTGATTTGCTTTGTTGTGTGCAGGGAATCAAGATGATGATCAAGTGAAGATCAAGATCATCAGGCTCAAGTATCTAATGAAGATTAGCTTGTAGTTTAGGATAGATCATTGAATTGTAATTTTTTTTCTTTTTCTTTTTCTATTTTTGCCAATTCTTGTAATGTATTGTAATATTCTATAATTCATAATCTGAATATTGTAAAGACAATGTATCTTGTGTGTTTATTAATAAAGCTCCCATTTTTCTCTAATGAGCTTTACTTATTATTTGTATTGTTCATATTCTTTATTAATTATAATTTGCTTAATGAATTACCTCACATTTGAATTATGAGATATTCATGTGATATTTCGATTTGAATTTCAAATGTAACTTAGGTTTGAATTCAATCATACAACTTAAGTTGTAATGCAATACCTCTCCTCTCTTCTCAAAACCCTAACTTAGTTGAATGAAAGACAAGTTTGTCGCACTCTCGAAACCCTAACCCTGTAAGGTGTCGAGAGAGAAACTTGTCCCCCTTCGATGCAGTTTTGTTTTAAAAGCGCGAAATTTCCCTAGAATTTACGATGCAATGCACATCCCTTTCTAAAATCTACCCCTCGATCGTCTCTAAACCTGGGACATTACAGTTCCTTAACCAGTTGACCTAGTGTAGAGTTCTTTAGAGTCTTGTGTGTTCTTTGCTTCCTCTTTGTTTTGTTTCAACAGAGAGATTCCTTTCCATCACGATCTCTCTATTTTGTGGGTTCCATATCATTCTGTTCTAGGCTTCGAGGTTTCCTTTCGCCTTGTATGCTTCCTTTTATATATTTTCTTGGGTACTTTGGAAACTATGCATTGCTTCTGGATACTAACCCGTGATTACTACCTCGCAGTGTCCTTTGTGTCACTCATTTAGTAGTTACTCCTTTCTCGGTTTTTAACCCTTGGACTTGAACAGAAGGTCCCCGATTGTGCTGGATTCTAGTGTATGAATCCTAGTACATGAAGCTGGCCTTTAACCCAAGATCCATGCCATTGAACACTGGTGTTAATGTTCAAACATTACATCGGGATGGCTAAATTCAAATCAATCTAGCCTTCAAGCCTGTGGTTATTGTCGTGTTGAATTGCGGCAATAAAGATCTTTCTCTTCCACTAGCTACCACAGAGGTTCTTTCATTGTACCAAATGGATCACGATAGTAGTTCTCTTTGTGAGTCTCACATCTATGTCCGTGACTCTACCACACCTCCCTTTTCAGCATGAGTTTCCCAAGAGTGTTAACTTGTGCATCTACCTCTCAGGAATTCTGATCCTAATCGTGTTTTTCTTCTTTAGTTGCTTTCCAACCTTTGTCTGCTAGTTAGCAGCCAAGTGGTAAATGTGCATTGGTGTCTCTAGTGCATGTTACTCTTGTGGTTAGATGAGACATTCCACTTTAGTATGCCAGGAGAAACAAACTCCACTACCTCGTCCATTTCTAAGACTTGGTCAAAGTATCGTAATCCGCAGATTAAGAGGCTTCATTAGCTTCTGTTATGTTCTACCTTAGAGTATCACCCTCTTCTATATCATGAGGTCGTGCTTTGTATCATGGTCTTATTGATGAAGTGATGCTCTTCCACATCTTTAGTCACCCTTCCTTCGAGCTTTCTATGCTTGGGAATATTGGGGTGTGCGTATTGATGTGGCCATTCGTGGTTCTAAGCAATTCTTATTGCTTTGAAATCCAAGGACATTTGTGTCATTCTTAATCTAATTGGTTTGTCAATTATTAAGCGAAGTTTGATGGTGTTGGCAAGTCAGTTTATTCAGAAACATCTTCGGCCAAAGAGTTAGTTTTATACAGAAGCTCTCAAGACCATATCGTGTTTCTTTGTAAAGCAAGTTCCCTCTTGAATTCAGTGGTATACCAGTGGTTCGTGATATTTTGGATGTCTTTCTAGAAGTATTGCCATGTTGCCACATGACCGTGTTATCGAGTTCATGAGTAAGTTAGTTATGTGAACTACTCCTTTCTCCAAGAAATCGTACTGGATATCCATGACTAATTGGTTGAGCTTAAACAACAACTTGTAGAGTTGAAAGACAAGAGCTCTATCCAACTTGATTCTTCTTAAAGGGATGTCTAGTTCTGCTTGTGTTGGAGTCAGAAAGTATCTCCTCTATGGATATGCTATCTTCCCCATATTTGATTTGAGTTTGGGCTATTGTGAAATCAAACTCAGTTCCAAGGATTATCTTGATGATCTTTATACTCATGGTGTCTCGTCTGAGTATACCTTCATGTCCTTTGGTCTGACCATTATTTCTGCCGAGTCCATATAGAATATGAGTACCTCATTGGATTATATTGATAAGCTTGTTGTTGAGCCCATCGATGGCATTCTTATTTCCCCCAAGTTCAAACAGATTCATATTGGACAAGTGGCACTAATGTTGGAAACTTTTAAGAACCATCTTTGTGTTATCACGAAGTATGTGTTTTGGATGCTGGAAGTGACCTTATTTGGTTCATGTGCATTTGCTGAAGGATGTCACCGTGGATCCGACTAGAGTTCCCTTTGTTTTCCTCGGGAATCATCGCAAGTTGATCATGCATGTGCGGAATATTCTTGAGATGGAAGGTTGTCACCTCCATTGTCTCAAAAATTTCCTCTATGCACACTAAGCCACTGACTGGTTTGTTCAAGAAAGAGAAGAAGCTTAATAGTTTCAATATCTTCTTTGATGGCCCCACAAGGACTTACTTGCGTTACATTGCAAGATCATATGCACGCAATGGCCTTTGCATACGCAACCACATGTATTACGCAATCTTGCTCAATCCTTTGGAGCTTGACATTGTGGCCCATATCTTGAAAATCTACCGACTTTACCTTGGTGGTAACTGTTGAAAATTTTCTAATTGGACATGATGAGTCTGAAATATCTTTACACCTAACCTAAGCTGAATCTCAAGCGGCAATGATGGTTAGTGTTTCTCAAGGATTTTTGACATATGTATCTTTGTAAATCCGGCAAGATTGATGTCGCGGTTAACACAATTAGTCGGAAGGCCTAATGCCATAATCTCTTGAATCATCAAGAATAACCACTCTCCATAAGGGTCTTATGTGGCTTATTCTAGGAGTTTCCCTTATGATGTACTTTTAATCCTGAAGTCCAACCTTGACTTGATGACCTATTGAAGGATCGTTAATAGCCTAAAATTGGTGTATATAACATCAACGAGAACTTCATAAGCAGAGTTGTTAAATGTCTCTCGGTCAATCCCTCGAAATCATTTCTCCTATGACAACAACTCTGTTAGGAGAAATTTCACTCCCCGGTGATCATTGACACTTCACTAGCTAGTGCTCCTCCCCTTCCTGTTGTTTGTACCTGAAGTTCCAATCAATTCAAACTTTGTGTGAATTCGTTAGTCATCTAGGGGCCCCGCCTTTTGAGTAGACTTCAATCGTTTCATGTACCCATGCCAGAAGATTGACTATGATTCTTAAATCCAAAGTTTCTCTGGTTTGAAAATGATTTGTGCTTCTACGAGTCACCCATCCTAAGAGTGCCTCGTTATGATATCAAAGGAAATTTAACTCTTCGCTACCTTGTTCCTTTGTATTCTTCTCAAGCTCGGAGCAATTGCCTACCAAAAATTTGAAACTTCTTTCGTCTCCTCCATTACCTTGATGTGTTTCATAGTTCCTTGAGTTGACCATGAGATACTCGATCTTTGTGAAGATCCACCGTCTAGAGTTATTCCCTCTTTCCTTTAGGTGCAGTTGAGCAACAACCTCAAGAAAACAATATGAAGAGCTCTTCATGGTGTCGCGGATCAACTTCTACAACAGAGAAAATCATTGGTATCAACAAGTTCATTGAAGATCGGTCTAGCCCTTGTTACCTTCTATTTTCCTACCTTAGGAATCTCGGGGACGAGATTCTTGTAAGGGGATAGAGTTGTAACATCCCTGTTTAGCAAATCCTAATTAGGAAGTTGTTGTGCATTCATGAGCATAATAAAAAATGCATTAAGAAAAATTTGCATTTAAAAATGAAGTGGAAACCCTAACATTCCTAAGTTCTACCTCTATTTGAAATGTGTTCAAATGTTTGAAAACCTCAAAACTAAAATAGGGGACTTTCCAAAATGGGTTAGGAAAGGCTATTAAATATTTCAAAAAATTTCTGGGTTTTCGAAAGGTTGCAAAATATCAAACAAAATTGAATTTAGTGCTGTTTTAAAGTTTCCAGGAAAACCCCCAAAAGCCAGAGGCTTCTTGCAAAATCGCCTTTGTCTTCTACCTACAGCCAAGGAGGCTGCTGTCTGGCAACGCTCCGGCCGTCGATCGCGACAAGGAGATGCCTGCCGCCACCGAAGCCGCTCCAGGGGATAAGAATTCCACGACACCTCTCTCCCTCGCCTAGTCCCTATCCTCTCCTCCCTCGCACGCCTCTTTCCCCTCCTCTCTGCAAGCGGGCATGGCCCAAACCCTAGCCCTGGCCGAAGCTCGTCGCCACCGTCTCGCGCCTCCCCGATCTCCACCGAGGCTGCCATTGGCTCCGCCTCGTCGCTGGCAACCTCTGCGCCAAAGGAATTGGCCACGGGTGCCCCTAATCGGCCACCATGACCCCGTCTTCCCCGCGGCCGGCGAAGATGCCGACGGTCGCCGCGGCGCCTCCCGGCTTCCTTCGGCCTCGCCGAGCCCTCCGTCGCGCTCGTGGTGAGCCTCCGGTGCTCAGGCGCCCCTCAGTTCTCCCTCTTCCCCTTCGTAGCACCTCCGCCACATGCTCCTGCCCGGCCGCCGCTCGGCATCGCCGCCGGCGCTGCTCCGGCAACCTCCAGGGGGCGGCGCCACCACAAGGTGGTCGCCCGCGTTCGCGCGCATCTAACGCGCTAAGCGGCGCGTCCAAGCGATCCCTGGAACACCCGTTCCGCTCGCCGCCGGCGCCAGGTCCGCCGTGGTCAACCACCAGCGGTTGACTCCGATGGGACCCAACCCTTTTTCTTTTCTTTTCTCTTTTGTTTTGTTTTATCTTTTCTGTAAAAGATTAAAATCATGACAGGTGGGTCCAGGCGTCAGAAATTTAATCATTTCCAGAATTTAAATAAAGAATAAAAATATGATAGTGGGCCCCTATGTCAGAATTTTAATAATTACTAGAATTTCAAAAAATGAATAAAACTTGGAAATTCAATAACTATTTCATTTTAAATTAGAAAAATGTGTATAATATATCAAAATCTTCAGAAAAATAAGATCTACACTTCAGCATACAAAAAGTCATTTGAAAAACTTAATTTCACCAGTTTAGTAGAACAACAAAACCACCCCCTAAGTAACATCCGGGTTCACCGGAACGCCTGTTCTTCGAGCGTTCCAATCCCGTTTAAATCATTCGTAGTTCATAGGATTACTTCCATCAATTTAAATCATCATCCATGATGATTGCTTGCATCGATGCCATTTGTTGATTGTTCTTTTACCTTTTCGGTGTTTCTTCGCGATCGATAGAGCACGAGTCTGAGACGATGAAGATCGAAAGCAACGAAGGTCAATATTTGTCCACCGATAAGCAAGTCAAGTACAAGTTTATCGAATATCCACTTCGGTTTGTCAGGGACAAAGTAAAGCCCTAGCCTGGTTCATATGTCGTTTCTAAATGCTTTTACTTCTAGTTCCTACATATTGCATGCGATTCAAATGTCTTTTATCGATAGGTAGAGTTTTCCTATCAATTGCATGTTCCACCCTTGTAGCCTCAAAATCCCTGATCCACTGCTCCTAGCATAACTAGGTTTTGCATGTGTGCATCGCTAGAGCCTTTATATCTTTATGCTTAGCCATGCTTAGTTTGTTACACTATTTATTCCGGTCTTCGGACTGGAGCCTTACAATGAAATGAAACTAGCATGACAGGTTGACGTGGTAAGTATAGAGATGTTGTTAAACATGATTAAAGGCTCAGACGAGAGGCCACATTGGGATGTGGTGGGTTGTTTCGTGTCTGCCGACCCTAGGAACCGAGTTCTCGCCTCTTGAACCAAGACCGAGCGTACAACCACACAAGGCCCTATCATGGTACCCTATCGACTCACTAACTTGCCTAGTCGATTCCATGAGTCACATAGTTTGCATGTTATTCGGACATATGCATCGAAAACGTTTGTGAAAAGGTGCATAGCATACAGGTAGGTAAGCGTGGCTGAGGTGGCTTGGGTTAGAGTCCCTGGTGAAACCCACATCGCCTCACATCATTAAGGACCGACTTCAGGACTTGACCCGTTACGGCGGAACAACCCTTAGCGCGTGACTCATGGTCTAGGCGACAGTAAGGTAAAGGTCGTGGTCAACCACCCTCTGCCGGCTTTCCAATGAAGAGAGCTAATGGTCCTGGCATTAAGAGTCGGTTGGTACGTGTGGGTAAATTTGTGCACCCCTGCAGGGTTAAATCTTTTCGAAAAGTCGTGTCCATGATTACGGACGACTTGGGAATGGATTATGTGATCATAGACAACTTGAACCAGCTAATCGTAAAACATGGCAACCAATGTGTGTTTACGGATACCTTCTCCGGGTGTTGAGGGAGTGATCCGAGGATAGTGGTTCGAGATGAGGAAGATTGGTGGGTACAATATGATGATCAATAGAGATAGAGATATCGCTCTCTTATCCCCTTTCAAAGGTTCTGAGTAGTCGAGCTTCTCCACTCTCTTGTCTTACAAAGGAAAATTGGCTTTATGCAAAAGAAGATCTACAGAAACCCCGCATACCCGCTTTGCTAAAAGGTTGTACTAATTCTTGCTGAGTCCCTGTACTCAGCCTTGCATGCTATTGTTTCAGATGAAGTTGCTACAGCTGAAGTGGTTTCTACGTTAACATCGACGAGTAGTTTGGGGTTCCCAGGCAGCAGCCTGAGACTTATGGACTGGGACGTCGTTTTATGTTATGGCTTCTTAAGCCCTTTGCTATCTTGTTATGTAGAATAACATAACTTGTTTTCCGTTGCTTGTTGAATGTTGGGTCAGTGACCTCTGCGTGTAATAATTTGGATCTTACTCTACTAAGAGTTGTAATATATTCTTTTGAGTCGTGGAGTCACGTTTGTGTTACCTATTCTCTCACTGTAGTCTCTCGAGCTCGAGGTTAGGCTTATGTCAGACGAAGATCTGGTATTTGTCTAACCCTGATCCCGGGGGTGCCACAAGAGCTCCCACTCACTTTCTTGTAAATACAAGCCTCACCATGCGTCTGTATAAATCCAAAGTCTTTGATCACCTTATCAAAGCGTCGGTTCCAACTCCGGGATGCTTGGTTCAGTCCATAAATGGAACGCTGAAGTTTGCATACCTTGTCAGCATTTTTAGGATCGACAAAACCTTTGGGTTGTACCATATACAACTCTTCCTCAATGTCACCATTAAGGAACGCCGTTTTGACATCCATCTGCCAAATTTCATAATCGAAAAATGCAGCTATTGCTAACAATATCCTCACAGACTTTAGCTTCGCTACGAGTGAGAAAGTCTCATCGTAGTCAACTCCTTGAATTTGTCAGAACCCCTTCGCGACAAGTCGAGCTTTATAGACAATAGTATTACCATCAACATCTGTTTTTCTTTTGAAGATCCATGTATTCTCGACAGCCTTACGGCTATCAGGTAATCTACCAAAGTCCATACTCGGTTATCATACATGGATCCCATTTCGGATTTCATGGCCTCTTGCTATGTTGGAATCTGGGCTCATCATTGCTTCCTCATACGTCGCATGGTCTTCATAATTGTTGTCCACAATCATGACATTTAGAAAGGGGTCATACCAATCAGGAGTGGTACGAGCCCTCGTCAACCTGCGAGGTTCAGTAGTGACTTCGTTAGAAGTTTCATGATCATCATCATTCGCTTCCTCTCTTATCGGTGCATGCGGCACAAGAGCATCTTTCGGTGCTGCGTGATGCGTCTCCAACGTATCTATAATTTCTTATGTTCCATGCTAGTTTTATGACAATACCTACATGTTTTATTCACAATTTATAATGTTTTTTATGCATTTTCTGGGACTATCCTATTAACAAGATGCCACAGTGCCAGTTCCTGTTTTCTGCTGTTTTTGATTTCAGAAAAGTTACTTTACAAATATTCTCGGAATTGGACGAAACAAAAGCCCACGGCCCTATTTTCCATGGAGTGTTCCAGAAGACCGAAGAAGAGTCGAGGAAGGCTAGCAGGGGGCCCACACCATAGGGCGGCGCGGGGGGCCTCACTGCCGCACCAAGGTGTGGTGAGGGAGCCCCCTGGCTCCCCCGACGCTGCCCCTTCGCCTATTTATTCCTCCGTCTCCGAAAACCCTAGGACGGAGAGCCAAAATACCAGAAGAGTTCCGTAGCTCCGCCGCCACCAAAAACCCTAATTCGGGGGATAGAAGTCTCTGTTTCGGCACCCTGCCGGGACGGGGAATTGCCCCGGAGCCATCTCCATCGATCCATCGCCATCTTCATCGCCGTTGCTGTCTCCCATGATGAGGAGGGAGTAGTTCTCCCCCGAGGCTGAGGGCTCTACCGGTAGCTATGTGGTTCATCTCTCTCTCCCATGGTGTGATCTTTATGTGATCATGAGCTTTGTAATCTAGTTGAATATGAAGATGTTACTCTTGTCTATTATGCACTCTAGAGGTTACTTTAATATGAACTCCGGAGTCACTCTCCACGGTGTGATGGTGACAGTGTGCGCATCGTGTGTGATTCCTTTATGACGTTGTGGAGCTTGTTTACTCCGGCTTGAGGTGTGCTTTTGCAGCCCTACACAATGAATGGTGTTTGTTATCCAACAAGAGAGTGTTTGAGAGTAGCATTTATTTATTCAATTATGTGATCATTGTTGAGAGTTTCCACTAGTGAAAGTATGATCCCTAGGCCTTGTTTCTAAGCATTGAAACACCGTTTCCAACAAGTTACGCTACATGTTCGCTTGCTGCCATTTTTATTTCAGATTGCAATTACTACTTATAATCATCCATATTACTTGTATTTCACTATCTCTTCGCCGAACTAGTGCACCTATACATCTGACAAGTGTATTAGGTGTGTTGGGGACACAAGAGACTTCTTGTATCTTAATTGCAGGGTTTCTTGAGAGGGATATCTTTGACCTCTACCTCCCTGAGTTCGATAAACCTTTGGTGATTCACTTAAGGGAAACTTGCTGCTGTTCTACGAACCTCTGCTCTTGGAGGCCCAACATTGTCTACAGGAATAGAAGCGTGCATAGATATCAAGCTATTTTCTGGCGCCGTTGCCGGGGAGGTAAGGTAAAAGGTATTCACATCCTCCGACTACTAAGCTATTTCCTAGCACTTGTTGCCGGTGTGTGAGTGCTCGAAGCTATTTCCTTTAGATTCTGCAATTATATCTTTTTGTTTCTTGTTTTTATTTCACTAGTTAGGCTTAATGGAAAACAACAACAAAATTAGAGATCTTTATGAAATTTATATTGAATTAGGACATGATGCTTTTGAAGAGAAAATTTAAAAACTTATGGAAGTTTGTCTGCATAATAGTGGTAGTAATGTTATTAGTATAAATTCTTTGGACACCATTATTGTTAATGCTATGGAAAAACCCAAGCTTGGGGAAGCTAGTTTATATAAAAATAATCTTTTTTGCTCCTCAGCTTTGGAAGAAGTATTTTGCCTTGATAATGCTTTGTCTCCAATATGTGGTAATTCGAATGATGCTTGTGATATTCCAAATCCACCCGTTGAAAGTATTCCTTTTAAAATACCTATGAAAATTGTTGAAAGGGTTATGAATGATCACTATGTAGGGGATGGATCAGTCCATCCAAGTGATCACTTGTCTAAACTTACATAACTTTGTGAGTTATTTGAGATTGCAGGTTTATCAAGAGAAAATGTTATGAGGAAACTATTTCCATTGTCACTTAATGTTGGGGGGATGACCCCCGGTATGCCAAAGGCATGCCAAACCGGATGGTTTGAGCCATCAAGATACCGGCTTAATGTTTATACCGGAGCTCGAAGTTAAGGATCTGGCTAAGTGAAGCTAAGACGGCATCCCCAGAAGAGGTATACCGGGACCGGATAGAAAAGACACCGGGCCACCGGTAAGAAGTACGCTGTAGCACGTCGGCAGGACTGGTCAAAGATTCTCTCCAGAACTAGAAGACAAAGATGAGCTAAGCAAAGTAGCTTTAAACGAAGGGCTGACGATAAAGAGGAGGATGACGATGAAAGAAGCCGGAGGACGTCAGCATCCCTGATTAAAGAAGACCCCGGTGTCATCTATGATTAAAGTAGCTTTGTAAAGTAGTTCGTCTAGTAAAAGATGCCATTAGGGTTTCTTGCCCTGTAAGCCACCCTCTCCCCTATATAAGGAGAGGGGGCAGCCTTCTTCATGGGCACGGACACATGTATGCATAGTTGAGCCTTTTTACTGGGAAACTTATAACCTGTGGAGATCAATAAAGAAGATGATCTAGAGCGAGTTCTTCCTTATGTCTTTCTTCTTCAACCTCTAGCCTTGGCTAAGTTCTTGAGGAAACCATCCGGAAGTTCATCCCATCTAATCACAAACCCTCCCCCGAATCCTCTAGCGTCCATTCGGCCCCAACTCAAGCCATCCTATGGCATCTGTCTGTTCACCACGACGACACTTAAGGACAAAGCAAAGGAATGGTATAGGCTGCTGGATGAACAACCATCGAATTGGAAACAGCTTGAATCTCTCTTTTACTCTAAATTTTATCCTCTTCATGAAGTGCATCTAGATAGGAATCGCATTTATAATTTTTACCCTCATGATGGAGAAAGCATTGCTCAAGCTTGGGGAAGAATAAAACATTAATACTCAAATGTCCTAACCATGAGCTTTCTGAGGAAATAATTGTTACTAATTTTTATGCAAGGCTTTCAAGTCATTATAAGGATTATGTAGATGCATGTTCACAGGGTTCTTTCACAAGTAAGAAGGTTGAAGCTAGATGAGATCTTCTTGAAAGAATTCAAAGCAATACTGAAGATTGGGAGAACGACAGAGGTAAAGAATCAGGTATAAACTATGAATATGAATGCATTAAGTCTTTCATTGAAACTGCTAGTTTTCAAAAGCTTAGTGATTTATGGTCTTGATTCTCAAATTATTGTTGATTGTTGTAGAACCTTTGCTTCTCATATTAATGTCCCTAAAGAAAATTGGGACGTGTATCATGAACCTTTCAAAGACACTTGCATGGAAAATGAAATTGTTGTTAATGATTGCAATGAACATGCCCAAACTTCTGAAAATACTATTTCTTATAAGCATGTTAATTTTTGTGGAATGCATAGACCTTGTGGAATTAATCAAATCGAAGATGAATATTGTATCCATCATAGGAATGAAAAAACTAGAATGTGGTACAAGGCTCTAAAAGATCTTGGTGAAAAAGTTTGTGACCTCCATCCTTTTATTTGTGAACTTTGCTATGAAGTGGGTCATTTTAATTTTCAATGTTCTGGTCATGATGATAGTATTTCGAATTTAATGAGTACTTCAAGTCTATATTGTGATAACATGATCACTCCTAATCAGCATGATGAACTTATTTTATTTTGGGGTGTGAAGAGTTATCAAGAAAAATTTCTTTGTTAGATATGAGTGATCTTGATATGAATAGTGTGTTGCATGGATGTTATATCTATTGTGTTAATAATTGCCATGCCAACACCTACATACAAAGTGTTATAAAGGATGGGACTTTACCAAAATATGACAAGACTAATATGTGTTTTGTTCTTATTAATGAAAGAGAGGTATCCTCCCAAGTTTCTTCTATTGTTTCTAATAATAAACCAGGTTATGTGGAGAAGCTTCCTTTCAAGCCTCTCCCTCCTAAAGGGGAAAAGAAGCAGAAGAAGGGAACGAAGAAGAAGAAGAGGAGTAAAAGGAGAGAGGAAACGGTATCTTCTCCCAAACTTGTTGCTCCTATTACAATTGATACTTATAATTCTGAATTCGATGATTCTGAACTTGATGATGAACCTATGCCTGTTATTTATATTAGTGATCATGATTGGGAAAGCACACCTCTTTTGATATTGAAGATCTCTGGGACACTAATTCTGAAAATGATGATGTTAATAATTGCCATAGTATTAGTACTATCCATGTTTCTTCCCATGATGATATAGAAAGCTCTAAGCTTGGGGATGAGGTGTTTGAAAATCCTTTTGCTACTGATGATTATATGTTTGATACATCTCCTTCTAGTAACAATGATGGTATGTTTACAGATGAACACACTTTGGAAGACAACTATTCTATTTCTTATGATGACACTATGCCTCCAATCTTTGACAATTATTATAAAGAATACTATGACATAGGTTATAATTACAGTCATCCTCATGAAACTTGTCATAGTTATGGAGGGATTACCCAAAATCATCTCTCTAATATACAGCTTGTCTATCATATTCAAGTTCGTTATGGTGATTGTGATATTTTTAGTCCATCTACTATTGAGGATAAAATTCATTATGATTATTCTATGCCTCCAATTTATGATGATTATAATGATGGATGTGATAGTTTTAATCCCACTATTACTAATAAAATTGATTATGCTTGTATGGAGAGTAATGATACTTTTATGCATGTGGATCATGATAAGAATGCTTTATGCGATAGCTATATTGTTGAGTTTATCAATGATACCACTGAAAATTATTATGAGAGAGGGAGACATGGTTTTATATATCTCAATAATATTAAGTCACCTCTTTTTTGTTGAAAATTTTGAAGTTGCACTTGCTTTGTCTTTCTATGATAGTAGCTTCATGCTTCAATAATTTGTTTTCTTACAAGATTCGTTTGCATAGAAAGTGGGTTAGACTTAAATGTGTTTGGTATTTGCTTTTTGATGCTCTCTTATATTCAACTCTTATCTTTATAAGAGCATCATGAAAATTATCATGCCTAGCTGAAAGGCGTTAAAGAAAAGCGCTTATGGGAGACAACCCATCATTTTATTTCTGCAATTTTTGTTTTATATTTGAGTCAAGGTGCTTGTTACTACTGTAGCAACACCTTTGTATCTTTATTTTCTTGCATTGTTGTGCCAAGTAAAGTCTTTGATAGAAAGTTGATACTATATTTGGATTTCTGCGTAGAAACAGATTTTTAGCTGTCATGGTTTTGAGTTTTTTTCTCTGTAGAATAATCTAAAAATCTTGAAAAAATTCATGAGTAATCCTCAGATATGTACGGAACTTTCATTCAACTGGAGCTTTTCCATCTGAGCATGTTAAGTGCCTCGAAAGAATTCGTCTTTACGGACTGTTCTGTTTTGACAGATTCTGCCTTTTATTTCGCATTGCCTCTTTTGCTGTGTTTGAGTGGGTTTCTTTGCTCCATTAAATTTCAGTAGCCTTGGGTAATTTCCAGAAGTGTTGGGAATGATTGTGTCCTTGCTGAACATGTGAATTTTCGATTATGCACTAACCCTCTAATGAGATTGCTTTGAGTTTGGTGTGAAGGAAGTTTTCAAGGATCAAGAGAGGAGCATGATATAATATGATCAAGAAGAGTGAAAAGTCTAAGCTTGGGGATGTCCCCGTGGTTCATCCCTGCATATTTCGAGAAGACTCAAGCGTCTAAGCTTGGGGATGCCCAGGGCATCCCCTTCTTCATCAACAACTTATCAGGTCGCCTCTAGTGAAACTATATTTTAATTCTGTCACATCTTATGTGCTTTATTTGGAGCGTCCGTGGGCTTTTATTTTCGTTTTGTTATTTTCATTCTCTGAATAAATCGGATCCTAAAATGCTTGTGTGGGAGAGAGACACGCTCCGCTTTTTCATTTGAACACCGGTGTTCTTCGTTTTACTTTTAATGTTCATGGCAAAAGCTGAAAGCCGCAACACTTATTGCTATTTGGTTGGAAACAGAAAATGCTTCATGTGGTAGTTGGTATATTGTCTTGAATAATTTGATATTTGGCAATTGTTTTGAGCTCTCAAGTAGATCATGTTTAAGCTCTTGCATCATGTAGTTTAAACCTATTAGTGGAGAACTACCGTAGAGCTTGTTGAAATTTGGTTTGCATGATTGGTCTCTCTAAGGTCTAGATACTTTCTGGTAAAAGTGTTTGAGCAACAAGGAAGACAGTGTAGAGTCTTATAATGCTTGCAATATGTTCTTATGTAAGTTTTGCTGTACCGGTTTATACTTGTGTTTGCTTCAAACAACCTTGCTAGCCAAAGCCTTGTACTGAGAGGGAATGCTTCTCGTGCATCCAAAACCTTGAGCCAAAACCTATGCCATTTGTGTCCACCATAACTACCTACTATGTGGTATTTTTCTGCCATTCCAAGTAAATACTTCATGTGCTACCTTTGAACAATTCAAAACTTTATTACTCCTTATTTGTGTCAATGTTTTATAGCTCATGAGGAAGTATGTGGTGTTTTATCTTTCAATCTTGTTGGGCAGACTTTCACCAATGGACTAGTGGCATATACATCCGCTTATCCAATAATTTTGCAAAAAGAGCTGGCAACGGGGTGCCCAACCCCAATTAATTAACTTTCATTAATAATTCTCTTCACATGTTTTTCCCTGATTTATTAGTAAGCAACTTAATTTTGCAATAGACACTCCTCCATGGTATGTGAAATGTTGGAAGGCACCCGAGGATTCGGTTAGCCATGGCTTGTGAAAGCAAAAGGTTGGGAGGAGTGTCATCTATAAATAAAACTAAAATACATGTGTAAACAAAAGAGAAGAGGGATGATCTACTTTGCTGGTAGAGATAACGTCCTTCATGGGAGCCGCTCTTTGAAAGTCTGTTTGACAAGGGGGTTAGAGTGCCCACTACCATTCGTTGACAACAACAAACACCTCTCAAAACTTTATTTTTATGCTCTCTTTATGATTTCAAAACATGAAAAGCTCTAGCACATGATTTAATCCCTTCTTCCCTCTGCGAAGGGCCTTTCTTTTACTTTATGTTGAGTCAGTTTACCTACTTCTTTCTATCTTAGAAGCAAACACTTGTGTCAACTGTGTGCATTGATTCTTACATGCTTGCTTATTGCACTCATCATATTACTTTGTGTTGACAATTATCCATGAGATATACATGTTGAAAGTTGAAAGCAATTGCTGAAACTTAAATCTTCCTTTGTGTTGCTTCAAAACCTTTTATTAAGAATCTATTGCTTTATGAGTTAACTCTTACGCAAGGCTTTTTGATGCTTGTCTTGAAAGTACTATTCATGAAAAGTTTTTGCTATATGATTCAGCTTGTTTAGTCATTATCTTTTTGTTAGTAAACTATAGACCATTGCTTTGAGTCACTTCATTCATCTCATATGCTTTACAATAGTATTGATCAAGATTATGTTGGTAGCATGTCACTTCAGAAATTATTCTTTTTATCGTTTACCTACTCGAGGGAGAGTAGGAACTAAGCTTGGGGATGCTTGATACGTCTCCAACGTATCTATAATTTCTTATGTTCCACGCTAGTTTTATGACAATACCTACATATTTTATTCACACTTTATAGTGTTTTTATGCATTTTCTGGGACTAACCTATTAACAAGATGCCACAGTGCCAGTTCCTGTTTTCTGCTGTTTTTGCTTTCAGAAAAGTTAGTTTACGAATATTCTCGGAATTCGACGAAACAAAAGCCCACGGCCCTATTTTCCACGGAGTGTTCCAGAAGACCGAAGAAGAGTCGAGGAAGGCCAGCAGGGGGGTCACACCATAGGGCGGCGCGGGGGGCCCCACTGCCGCGCCAAGGTGTGGTGAGGGAGCCCCCTGGCTCCCCCGACGCTGCCCCTTCGCCTATTTATTCCTCCGTCTCCGAAAACCCTAGGACGGAGAGCCAAAATACCAGAAGAGTTCCGTAGCTCCGCCGCCACCAAAAACCCTAATTCGGGGGACAGAAGTCTCTGTTTCGGCACCCTGCCGGGACGGGGAATTGCCCCGGAGCCATCTCCATCGACTCCATCGCCATCTTCATCGCCGTTGCTTGTCTCCCATGATGAGGAGGGAGTAGTTCTCCCCGAGGCCGAGGGCTCTACCGGTAGCTATGTGGTTCATCTCTCTCTCCCATGGTGTGATCTTTATGTGATCATGAGCTTTGTAATCTAGTTGAATATGAAGATGTTACTCTTGTCTATTATGCACTCTAGAGGTTACTTTAATATGAACTCCGGAGTCACTCTCCACGGTGTGATGGTGACAGTGTGCGCATCGTGTGTGATTCCTTTATGACGTTGTGGAGCTTGTTTACTCCGGCTTGAGGTGTGCTTTTGCAGCCCTACACAATGAATGGTGTTTGTTATCCAACAAGAGAGTGTTTGAGAGTAGCATTTATTTATTCAATTATGTGATCATTGTTGAGAGTGTCCACTAGTGAAAGTATGATCCCTAGGCCTTGTTTCTAAGCATTGAAACACCGTTTCCAACAAGTTCTGCTACATGTTCGCATGCTGCCATTTTATTTCAGATTGCAATTACTACTTATAATCATCCATATTACTTGTATTTCACTATCTCTTCGCCGAACTAGTGCACCTATACATCTGACAAGTGTATTAGGTGTGTTGGGGACACAAGAGACTTCTTGTATCTTAATTGCAGGGTTGCTTGAGAGGGATATCTTTGACCTCTACCTCCCTGAGTTCGATAAACCTTGGGTGATTCACTTAAGGGAAACTTGCTGCTGTTCTACGAACCTCTGCTATTGGAGGCCCAACACTGTCTACAGGAATAGAAGCGTGCTTAGACATCACTGCGCTACTCTCAAGTCCGAGAGAAGGTTCAATAACCTCGCCGAGTTCTACTTTCCTTCCAGTCACTTCTTTCGAGAGAAACTCCTTCTCAAGAAAGGATCCGTTCTTGGCAATGGAAACTTTGCCTTCAGATCCGTGATAGAAGGTATACCCAATTGTTTATTTAGGGTATCCTATGAAGATGCATTACTCCACTTTGGGTTCTAGCTTGTCAGGTTGTATCTTCTTTACATAAGCTTCGCATCCCCAAACTTTAAGGAACGACAACTTAGGTTTCTTACCAAACCATAATTCATATGGTGTCGTTTCAACGAATTCAGATGGTGCCCTATTTAAAGTGAATGCGTCTGTCTCTAATGCATAACCCCAAAATGATAACGGAAAATCGGTAAGAGACATCATAGATCGAACCATATCTAAGAGAGTTCGATTACGATGTTCGGACACACCATTGCGCTATGGTGTTCCCGGCGGTGTCAACTGTGAAAGTATTGTGCATTTATTTAAATGCATGCCAAAATCATAACTCAGATATTCACCTCCACTATCAGAACGCAAAAACTTAATCTTCTTGTTACGCTGATTTTGTACTTCACTTTGGAATTCCTTAAACTTCTCGAAAGTTTCGGACTTATGTTTCATAAAGTAAATATACCCATATCTACTCGGATCATCTGTGAAGGTTAGAACATAACGATAACCACCGCGCAATGCTACACTCATTGGTCCGCACACATCGGTATGTATGATTTCCAATAAGTCTAGAGCTCGCTCCATTATACCAGAGAATGTAGTCTTAGTCATTTTACCCATTAGACATGCTTCGCATCTATCAAGTGATTCAAGAAGTCCATCGGAATGGAGTTTCTTCATGCGCTTCACTCCAATGTTACCAAGACGACAGTGCCACATATATGTAGAATTATCATTCAATTTAATTCATTTAGCATCAATGTTATGAACATGTGTAGCACTACTATCGAGATTTAACAAGTATAAACCATTCATCTCAGGTGCATGACCATAAAAGATACTATTCATATAAGTAGAACAACCATTATTCTCAGACTTAAACGAATAACCGTCTTGCATTAAACAAGATCCAGATATAATGTTCATGCTCAACGCAGGCACCAAATAACAATTATTTAGATTTAAAACTAATCCCGAATGTAGATGTAGAGGGAGCGTGCCGATGGCGATCACATCGACCTTGGATCCATTTCCAACGCGCATCATCACCTCGCTAGTCTCCGTTTATTCCACAGCTCCTGTTTCGAGTTACAAATGTGAGCAACCGAACCAGTATCAAATACCCAGGCACTACTACGGTTAATAGTAACATAGACATCAATAACATGTATATCAAATATACCTTTCTTCTTGACTTGGCCGCTCTACAGATCAGCCAGGTACTTGGGGCATTTGCGCTTCCAGTGTCTGTCACCCTTGCAGTAATAGCACACAGTATCAGGCTTAGGGCCAGCCTTGGGCTTCTTAGGAGGCGCAACATCTTTCTTGCCGCCCTTCTTGAAGTTGCCCTTCTTAGGCTTTCCCTGCTTCTTGAAACTGGTGGTCTTGTTGACCATCAACACTTGGTGCTCTTTCTTTATCTCCACTTCAACAGTTTTCAGCATGGAGAAGAGTTCATGTAACTCCTTGTCGTTGCCTATTCGACGGTACCGCGGAGGAGGGATCCTCACGAGGGGGGGAAGAAGTAGGGGCCATCGGGCGGAGAGTCCTCAGGACGGTGGTACGCGATTTACCCAGCTTCGGAACACCTGCACGATGACAGGGCCTACTGCTGCTTATCTGGAATTATCTGGGCGCTTTCGCGTTGTTACAATGAGTTGTGGTTGTGCTTGTAGGGCTCCCATGATCTAGGGTTTACACGGAGAGTCTTAGCCGGAATACAAGATGCCTAACTACGGAATATTACATTGCCGTGCACGTCAAGGATCCACCTTTGCTTATACGCCGTATTGGATCCGGATACTTCATGGGCCTCCAAGGATCCAACTACTTACATAGGTCGGTTGAGATCTGGCTCCTGTTCCTGGGCTGGACTTCATCCATCTTCTATCAATAGCAATTGGGCCGCCCGATGGGCCATATGCCACCATCGCCATCTATGGGCCACCCGGGCTTGCCGGATCTAGACCACGTCGTTGATATACCTATAAAGTATACCCACAACACTCCTTGTTCATGCACTGTATGTTGTAGTTCATCACGAAGTTCTTATAACTAGGTGGCAGTGACTGGAGGACACGATGAATACCCAACTAGTTAGGAATCACTATTCCCAAGTCATTGAGCTTCTTCGCGTGCCCATACATCTTGAGCACGTGCTCGCTAACGGAGCTACCCTCTTCCATCTTGCAGCCAAAGAACTGTTTCGATGCTTCATAGCTTTCCACAGCCGCATGAGTTTCAAAGATAGCTTTGAGCTCAAAGACTATCTCACAGGGGTCGTGGTTTTCAAAATGCTTCTGAAGCTCTGCCTCTAGGCCGTACAAGATGACGCACTGAACTTGGGAGTAGTGAATTTTTCGAGTTTGGTAAACATTTTCACCTCATTGGGAGCAGTTTCTGCAGGTGGGACACCTAGCGGTGCATCGAGCACATATTGCAGTTGTCCAGTAGTGAGGACAATCCTCACATGACGGATCCAATCCGTGAAGTCGTTGCTTCCATTGTTCTTAAGCTTTTCTTTCTCTAGGAACTGATTAAAATTGATGGTGGGGGCTACCATGATCTACAACATATTTGCAAAGAGTTTAGACTAAGTTTATGTTAAATTGAGTTCATTTTAATTCTTAAATTAACTAGGTGAACTCCCACTCAAAACAACATCCCTCACATTGTCTTAGTGATTGCACGAACCAAATCCACTACACCAAGTCCGATCTTCACGAGAGAAGATGTAGTTTCAAAGGCGAACATTCAAAGTGTTCATCATATCATTCATATGACTCATGCTCTACCTTTCGGTATCCCATGTTCCGAGAACATGTCTGTACATGCTAGGCTCATCAAGTATAACCTTATTACCCGCATGTGCAAATCTGGCTTGCACCTGTTGTATGCACATGTAGAATCTATAACACCCGATCATCACGTGATGCTTCGAAACGACAAGTCTTAGCAATGGTGAATACTAAGGATGAACACTTTATTATCTTGATATTTAGTGAGAGGGATCATCTTATAATGCTAACGTCGCGATCTAAGCAAAATAAGATGCATAAAGGATTAACATCACATGCAATTCATAATATGTGATATGATATGGCATTTCTTCTTGTGCTTTTGATCTCCATCTCCAAAGCACGGACATGATCTCCATCATCACCAGCATGGCGTCAAGGTCAGTGGCGCCTCTTCATGGTTTTCCATCACTTATAGCTACTATAACAACTACTTGGAATAAAGCTATTACATGATGAATAGACACGCAGGTCTTAACAAATTTAAAGACAAACATCAGGCTCCTGCTGGTTGCCACAATACAATAATGATCATCTCATACATCAAATATAGTCACAATCACATAGCCATATCACATCACATGCCCCCTGCAAAAACAAGTTAGACGCCTCTAAAAAGTGTTTGCATGTTTTATGTGGTTTGGGGCTTTCGAGTAAGATCCGATCTACCTACGAACAAGAACCACAACAATGATACAAGTGTTGTCAAGTGCAGATTATAAATTGGATCTCAACTATGAAGGGAGAAACTGACACCCGCTGAGCCACTTACGCAATACAAGTTGCATATCAAGCGTGGAGAAATTCTCATGAACATGGTCATGTAAGGTTAGCCCGGGCCGCTTCATCCCCCCATCCCGCAAGATGCAAAGTACACGAAAAGCAAGCGACAACACAAGCATCGATGCCCACAAAACCATTGTGTTCTACTCGTGCAATAGATCTATGCCATAGACACGACTCTGATACCACTGATGGGTTCGTTGCATGGAAAACAAAAAGTTTCTACCGCAAAGACGAATAAATCCAAGATCCAATCTATGGAAAAGCCAAGATCTAATCTATGAGATCGGAGCAATAGGAGAGAAGAGAGACTAACCCTCGAAGATCCAAAGCCTTAACGAGATCAGATCTCGTGGTTGATGTAGACGATCGTTCCGGTGCTGCAATCCGCCGGCACTTCCGTACTCGGTCGCACGTACGGTGTCGATGAAGTCCTTCCTCTCCCCATTCAAGTGGGCATCGGAGGTGTGGTAGATCTCCTCGAAATCCCAGCAGCATGACGGCGTGGTGGTGGTGGTGGAGGAGAAGATTCTGCCGGGCTTCGCCAAGCCGGCGCGGAACTATGGTGGAGGAGGAGAGGACGGCTAGGGCTGGAGGGGTGAAGGAGGGCTGCGCCCCTACCCCTGCCCCCTGCCCTGTTTATATAGGGGGAAGCCGGCCATGGTTGCCTTGGTCCCTCCTCCAAGCTCTAGGGCCGGCGGCCAAAGAGGGAGGGGGAAGACTTGCTCCCCATGTCTGTCCCCCCTAGGGTTTTTGGGGAAACCCTAAAGGGGTGGCCGGCCTGGGCCTTGAGGGGCTGGTGCGCCTGGCACACTAGGGCTGGGCTGCACCCCCCTCGGCTCAAGTTGCCCCTCCTGGGGTCGTGGGCCCACTTGTGGACCCTCCGGAACCTTCTAGAACCTTCTTGGTCTTCCACCGAAAAAATCCTAAACTTTTCCGAACCCCAGAAATTAACTTTTCTTATATGAATCTTATTCTCCGGACCATTCTGGACCTCCTCGTGATGTCCTGGATCCCATCCGAGACTCCAAAAACATTCGGTCTCCATCTCATATTCCAAATCTACTATACGACATCGAACCTTAAGCGCGTCACCCTACGATTCGTGAACTATGCGGACATGATCGAGACTCCTCTCTGATCAATAACGAATAACGGGACTTGGAGATCCATATTTGCTCCCTCATATTCAATGATAACTTAGTGATCGAATGAACCATTAGCATACGATACCGATTCTCTTTGTCGCGCGATACTTTACTTGTCCGAAGTTTGATCATCGGTATCTCCATACCTAGTTCAACCTCGTTACCGACAAGTACTCTTTACTCGTACCGTGGTATGTCATCTCTTGTGACCTTGCCACATGCTTGCAAGCTAATTAGACGACATTCTACGAGAGGGCCCAGAGCATATCTATCCGTCATCAGGATGGACAAATCCCACTCTTGATCCATATGCCTCAACTCATACTTTCCAAATACTTAATCCCATCTTTATATCCACCCATTTACGCAATGGCGTTTGATGTAATCAAAGTACCCATCCGGTGTAAGTGCTTTACATGATCTCATGGTCGAAGGACTAGGTTACTATGTATCGAAAGCTATAGCAAGATGAACTTAATGACTTGATCTTATGCTGCACTCATTATGGGTGCGTGTCCATTATATCATTCTCCCAATGACATAGCCTTGTTATTAACAACATACAATGTTCATGATCAGGAAACCATGATGATCTATTAATCAACAAGCTAGTTTAACAAGAGGCTTACTAGGGACTCTTTTCTGTTTACATAACACATAAGTATTAATGTTTCCGGTTAATACAATTATAGCATGGGATGCAAACATTTATCATAAACACAAAGATATAATAATAACCACTTTATTATTGCCTCTTGGGCATATCTCCAACATGAGCTGGGATCAAAGTACTCTAAACATAGGCATGATTTATATAATTCTAACAATAGAACTTAGCAACTATGTTATAACATGAGAAGTAACTCAAACAAAGGATCATGAATAATAGTGCATTGAGAACAACTGTTTGTTTATGAGCATAGACTAAACATAGTAAAGTGGTACTCAACATGTCCTTTATGTAATAGCAAAACATAAATGCTAGGACACCTTCAAAGTTAAGAGGGTGACTAGATACAAATAATTTAAGAACAAGCAATAGCACAATCATGAATCAATCAATAATAATTTTGGGAGTATGCACATTGCACTAAGAATGACAACTATGCTCTCTTAATTGGTGCATAAAGTAGAAGATGAAGACTCAACATAATAGTAAAAGAAAGACTCTTTGCAGAGTAAGCAAGATAAAGAAGTTTTATAAACCTTCCAAAATGTATGGTACTCATTAGTTTTGAGCTCTCATTTTCCCTATCATAAGCATCTTGAATGGTTAAAGTTAATGTGAATCAAATATGAGCTATATGCTTGAAAAATCGCAAGTTGAAAATCTCATGCCCCTTGAATACGAGTACCTAAACCTCATGGTACTCAACTTAGGTCCCAAATAAGTTCTTGTCATTGTAAGTATACATGTATCATCGAGAACCGCCAACGGGGTACCTCTTTCCCGATGATATGGAAGTACTCTTGTGGGAGCAATCCCATGCCAAAATGACAAGACAAACAGACAATGAGCATCTCAGCAACTTTCTATTCAGTATGTGTATATCTTTTTATTGAAAATGCTTCATAGAATGCTCACTATGGTTCGCTGTAAATTTCCACCATGAATGATGCATGGATTAGATTAGCGGCCAGGCATTTCTCTAACTCATATACAAACTCCATGGACTTACAAGTTTCCATTTTATTTCGGACCTCTAGGCATCCATAAACAAAAGAAAATGACATCAACTAAATATGAATAAGTGCAATGTCGAAAGTGTTCCCCATGAAACCATGGTTATAATAACTCCCAACTTGCAATTTGCAAACATATAAATTTCATAAGATAGTCACAATGATCAAATTTATTAAGTAAATTAAATGTGCCATCAAGTTCGTGAGAGCTTTACTGACTAATTTACTCATGTCAAAATTTAATTTGGAAGATAAATAAAAACATGATGAATATACTTGGAATAGAAATAATGCTACTAGGTAGATATGGTGGACACAATTGGCAAACTTTGGTTATTGGTGGTTGGATGCACAAGTAGGGTTCATACTCAGTACAGGCGGAGGCTAGCAAAAGACTGGGAGCGACCAACTAAGAGAGCAATAATGGCCATAATCATGCATAGCAACAAAACATTATCAATTAAAGCATAAAGTGATATTACAAGTAAAAAATTAAATGATCATAGAGGCTTTAGTTGACTGGTTATAGTCATAACATGGTATAATCATGTGCCAAGTCAACCCAATAAAGCATCAAAGGAGAATACCACAATATTATGCTTTTATGATGGAAACAACACATGATTCTTTGAATGTCACATTATGCACTCTCAGCTATTTGAGACAAGTTATGCTACAACAATAAATACTAAGCATATGACAAGAATAAAATCTAACATGACATGCCCAATTCTATGCCACAGTCTAGACAAGCTTCATTTTGCATCACTATATTCATGAAACATTTTACTCGTATCCAACACCAATCAACTTATTTGAAATAGCTCTCAGAGATGAAATACATTATGGACCAGAGAGATAATCATACATAAATAAAGAATAGTAATGAGCTCTGAACATAGTTCGAGTGAAATAACAAGAGCTAAACGCAGTACTAGCAAACTAGAACACCCGCAGAACAATAAGTGTGAAAACTAGAGTTTCTATGCAATGAAAACGGAGTGTATCTCTCTCCGAAAAAAATATGTTGGGGTCCAGACACAACAAACAAAACAAAATAAAACAAAAAACAAAAAATAAATATGCTCTAAGTCCATCCATAGCGTATGAAGTAATAAAAATATAGCGCATAGAAAGATGACCTGTTGCTATGTTGATGAAGAGGGGATGCTTTGGGCATCCCCAAGCTTTGACGCTTGTACCTCTTGAGTATTTGTTGGGGTGCAGGGGCATCCCCAAGCTTGAGCTTTTGTCCATTCTTCATCTCATCATTCTTCTCTTCCTACACTCGAAAACTTCATACAAAACTTCACACAATTCTCTATTAGCAGCATTAGTACAATCAAAATAAACAAATCCACTTGGGTTCAGTTGTAACATATATAAAACACCTATTAAAGCATTATCTACTATACCAACTATTCAAAAAGCTCTTTGATCAACATGACTTAAAAAGAAAGAGATTTACGAGGCAAATGCAAATAGTGCAGAAATCCGTCAAAATAGAACATCAGGTAAAGATCGAAAAGTGTTCGACTAACTAAAGTTAGATAATAACCTGGGGCCTATGCCTAAAAAATGGCAGATGAAAATTCCTCTCTGGATATTTATAAGAATTTTTATGGTGACAACACAAAATCTTTTTTCATGACAACAACTTCCCCAAATCTTACTTTCTTCCTATTAGTGGCTAGTCTTGGCACAAAAACGAAATAAAAATGATAAGGAGAGGTTATTACAGATATAATAACTTACAAGACTAATAAAAAGAAAAAATACAGTAAATAAACATGGGTTATCTCCCAAGAGTGCTTTTCTTTAACGCCTTTCAGCTAGGCGCAGAAAAAGAGCTAGCATCAAGTATTATCAAGTGAAGAAGCATCAACATCATAATTGGCGGGAGCCTTGCGCCTACGCCTCCTACCTTTACGCTTTTTCTTAGGGAAAGAATGAGAAGTACCTGGTGGGGAGGTGAAATTCATGATACCTTCCCCAACATCAATCCTTTCCCCCAGGAGTTTTAGCAGAGATCGCCCAAGAGTGATTTGTCCTTTTCCTACATATTCAATGGCAAGATAATCAGTGGATACCATCCTTCCCAAGATTTTTGTGTGCACTCCTTCAGCAATTCCAATGGGTAATATAACAGTATTATCAGTAACAGAAATTTCTTCTCCACACTGAGAAAGTCCCCAAAGATTTAAAGACTCATAAATATCTTTAGGCATAAGACAAAACTCAGACATAATATAGCAACATGCATAATTTTTTTACCACCTATATCAACTTTTACGGAAGGGAGCCAACTTGAGGGTTCAAAATTTATTGGAGCATGATCATACTTCTCCTGAAGCATACTATAACATTCTTTCAATCTAGTAGTACTTGTCTCGAGAGTATTTAATCTAGAAAAAATGCTCACAAGGGATGAATCAAAATTACTAGGTGAGCTATATGTTGCAATCAACTTTTTTATAGCATTAAAATTTTGATCCCCATCACAATGAAAAGAAATCTCCTCCTGCTACAGTGTCCAAAGCATATCGATAATGAACAATAAGACCAAAATAAAAGCTACTAAGAAGCAAGCCTAGAGTCATTTTAGGTTCAGTTTTATTATAAGAATTATTAATTCTAGACCAAGCTTCCTTAAAACTCTCCTCACTCCCTTATTTGAAAGTAAAGATCATTTCCTCAGGCGACATAGTAACAGGAATAGACATAGAAACAACTTAAAATAGGAACTAATTTTTGTGTGTTTTTGATATAAAGTCAACTATAAAAGATTTTTTTGTGTTTTTTATATAATAAAGCAAACAAAACAAAATAAAATAAACTAAGCAAAACTATAACAAAGTAAAGAGATTGGAGATGAGAGACTCCCCTTGTAGAAATCCTCTTTCTCCCCGGTAACGGCGCCAGAAAAAGAGCTTGATGGTGCTTATCGTAACGCCGACTTCACACTGTTGGGGAACCCCAGGCCAAGAGGAAGGTATGATGAGCACAGTGTAGTAAGTTTTCCCTCAGTAAGAAACCAAAGTTTAATCGACCAGTAGGAGAAAGGCGTGACTTCTGAAGGTGTTGCTAGCTGACTAGTGGCAGGGCGCACTACCAGCGTCAACAACAACGTGAAACCTGCAGACAACACAACCAAAATACTTTGCCCCAACTTATAGTGAGGTTGTCAATCTCACCGGTTTTGCTTAACACAAAGGATTAGACGTGTCGAGTGGAAAGAGATGTTTGCAGTAATTAAAGAGAACAAAGCTTACAGTAAGTAAACATGGCAGGATTGCAGTGGATGAATCTATCAGTGTAAAGGAAAGGACCGGGGTCCACAGTTCACTAGAGGTGTCTCTCCATAAAGATAAATAACATGCTGGGTGAACAAATTACACCTGGGCAATTGACAGAATATCTACCATACATGACAAGATGATTACTATGAGATTCGTTTGGGCATTACAACATAATACATAGACCATAATCCAACTGCGTCTATGACTAATAATCCACCTTCCATTTATCGTCCGAACCCCTTCCAG
The DNA here is from genome assembly GCF_022539505.1 of Lolium rigidum. Classification (NCBI taxonomy): domain Eukaryota; kingdom Viridiplantae; phylum Streptophyta; class Magnoliopsida; order Poales; family Poaceae; genus Lolium; species Lolium rigidum. The sequence continues at coordinate 147,031,366 of NC_061513.1, forward strand.
TATTAAGTTGCAAGCAACGGATTATCGCATTAAGTAATGTGTGTAAAGTAAACAACAGAATTACCCTTGGATAAAATATTGTTGTTTTCTCCCTAGTAGCAACAACACATCTACAATCTTAGAAGTTACTGTCACTCTCCTAGATTACTAGAGGCATGAACCTACTATCGAGCATAAATACCCCCTCTTGGATTCACAAGCATGTACTTGGCTAGAGTATCTACTAGCAACGGAGAGAATGCAAGATCACAAATAATATATGACAAGTATATATAATCGATATCAACATGGTATACAATATTTATCGGATCCAGCAAACACAACATGTAACATTACATAAAGATGATCTTGATCATGTAGGTCAGCTCAGAAGATCTAAACACGAGGCACAAATTGGAGAAGACAACCATCTAGCTACTGCTATATATGGACCCATAGTCCAGGGAAGAACTACTCACGCATCACTTCGGAGGCGGGCATGACGATGTAGATGCCTCCGGCGATGATTTCCCCCTCCGGCAGGGTGCCGGGAAGAGCTTTAGATCCTTCCCGAGATGGGTTCTGCAATGGCGGCCGCGGCGAAACTTTTCGTGGATGGAGGCTCAAGTATTCAGGGTTTTCCCGAGATCGTGAATAAATAGGTAGATGGGCGATGTCGGTGGAGGCCAGGGTGGCCCACAGCACCTAGGCCGCGCCTAGGGCTGGCGTGGCTGCCCTGCTGCCCCTCTCCGACTTCCCTCTGAACTCTGTCTTCGTTACGGTAAAACTAGCACGGTGGCCCGCGCACATGCGCGGGCAACCATCTACATATGTCTATTATCTTTATAACTGAAAGTTCACTCTAGAAGCCATTAATACATATCATACCAAAATGTAAAGCATGACCATGTTTCATCATACAATAATCATTTCAAAACTTGATTTTGTCACAAGTAAATAACAAATGCAATGACAATAATACTAATCCCCTTGAGTAATTCACATTGCAAAACTTTATCTCATGATTCCCTCATCAATGTATAATAGTGTGTTCTTAACTTGAGGTATTCTTCACAATATACTTAATTAGAGGACCACACTTTAACTTCTTGATTCATAACCAAATCTTATTAGTTCGAGCCAGGTGCCTAATTTGAGATGATTATCTAACCTATCCCTAACATCAAAAAATGTAACTAACTACATGCCGAAAAAGCACACCAATGTAAGAGAATTACATAGTAGAATCCATAATATTTGATGATTACCACGAAAATTTGGAAAATATCCAAATTTGAGTGTCTTCATGACAATATTTGAAAAGTAATTTTCCCACTACGAACACCAAATTTTATTAGAAAATAGCTTGGCAAACCCTTTCATAGATCCTTTGATCATTGGAATGACACTATACTCAAGCAAAGATTAACTCTAGCATTAATTGTATCATGTTTTCTGGTTAGAAGTTAGAAAGAAGGAAGAATTGAGTATAGATTTTCATTTTTTTCAACTGCAATAGGTAATTCTTTCAACCCACCTCGCTTGCAAAGGCAACACCGTGTTTTGTTCAAAATATTTGTGAATATTATATTTTTCATGTTGCCCTACTTGAAATAACAGGTCAATAAAGGTCGTCATGATGATGTTATTCTCGCAAATGGAAAAAATATGGAATACCTATTTCATCAGCAACATATAGTCCATAATTAGGATGATATAGAAAATGACATGTGATTAGATTCATTATTTTTGGTGCATAATGATTTCCTCAGATGTTAAAACAACCTTAAAGGTTTAGGCACGCCTAAATCTCAAAACCATGAAAGATAATATGAAAGGAGGGAACTTCACAGCAATGGGGAGCATGATAATTTTGTGAATGTAAAAGAACCTATATTTCAAGTTAGAATATAAACTTATAGAGGTCAACTACTCTGGTATCAAAGTAACAAACTATTGTCCACCAAGAATTTGACCTTTTATAAAACTTCAGTTTCAAACTATGGAACACTTATTTAAAATGTTTTCTACTTATATTTCAAGAGTCGGCAGACCTAGGTACATTTATTCAAAAGTGGAATTGACAACCCGAAGTTCTTCTTTGACTCCTAATTTGCTATTGTGTGAAGCATCTGTCAAACTGTAATACAACACCGATATTTTAGAGATATATCAGATTTACGACAAAGAACAACAGGTTGCAGCAAGATATTATCCTTCTACTATTAACATATAATAGCAAGCTGCACTCTAATATTCATTCTTGTGTTTTCTTTTTTTATTTAATGACTCGCAATCGAAATACAGTTGCATAAGTACATGTGTAAATTAGACAACAATGTACTTTGCTATAGAAAATTATCATTGTAAACGTTCTTTTCCACTTAATGTTTTCGACGCAGAAGTCCAGAACTTCATATCGATAGTCATCTGTAGTTCTTCTCCAAAGAACTGAATATATACGCGTAATTTTACAAGAAGGTGTCAAACATAAAGGCAAAAATGAGGAAACACGAAAATAAAGGGTAAGACGGAGCAGATCTTTACACCAAGCACATGACTACTCAAACTGAACTACTGAAGGCATTGCATGACGATAGGTGAAATAATCTCCGCAAATGTACCATCAGTATACCAAACCACGCATAAATGATAACCTTATTTAATGTGCGCGATCATCCATATAGCTAACCCTGGCGTATTATTATGCATAAACGATTAACTATAACCATGCCGAGTATTAACCGATCTATGTTAATATTCAGCATGGTTCAACATGCATAAATATTCAGCATGTTAATATTTACTGAACCATGGATTTCAACTGAACAACAAAATGGCATATTAATATTCAGCTAACATGTTTTGTTGTGGATCGGTTTTGAAAATCCATTGACTATAACCCTGCTGAGTATTAACCGATCGATGTTATTTTAAGATTTTTTATAACATGCCTTTGTCTATGTTTTCTGTAGCTAAGCCTTCATGTTTTTCGTTATTTCTAAAGCTCCAGGACTCTGTTTTCAGCGGCACTGTACAAATGCCTTTCTGACTACATTATACTTGCTGTTCATAAAAATCTATAAAATACTGACGGAAAACAATTTCTGTTTGCAGAAAAGGATATATGTTTATTTTAGAACTAACTATTACCAAAACTGCAAGAGAAATACATATATACATACAATTCATTCTTAATTGACGAATACAGGTAGGCAGGAAACAATGATCAATGTACGTACCTCTTGCTCAGTTTGTGATATGTGTTGAAATACTGGGCCTGCACTTAGTGGTCCATACTAGATTTCAGATTTTCCTATAAATCTCAAAGCCCACTTAGTGGCAGCCTTGTGAGTTTGAGCCCAAGTTGGTGGCAGCTCACTAGGGAGTGGCAAGAGGTGGGAAGTTTAGTCCCACATGGAAAGTTGTGAGGAAGTTAGACCACCTTATAAGGTGGGTTGTTCTACCACTAGTAAGTGAGTAAGAATAGGAGTGGTTCACGCGCGCTTCTCCTCCTCCTCGCTCGTCTCCATTCGACATGTCACGCCGCGCGCCGCGCTCGTGGTGAGTGGATTGAGCCTCGAGCCGAGACTTTTCTTACTTTTTGCAGTTCAGGAAAACGAATAGAGTCCTAGACGGACGCGTCGCAGTTAGTCGGTTCGGGTCGCTCCCGAACCGTGGGCTATCTGTAACCGACTCGAAACGTGCGTGCTACGTGGGCGTGCCCCATGTTGCCTAGTGTTTCCTGCGCCTATATCACTGGTAGAAAAAGAGCCTTCCATCCGTCCCCATTAGTCCCCAAAATATACGAACCGTGACTAATGGGATCTTTAGTCGTGGTTCGGGAGGCGAACCGCGACCAAAGGCCTGGGCCCAGGGCGCTCGGTGGCCAGCTGGTGCACGGGAGGGGCTTTAGTCAAAGATCCCATTAGTCACGGTTCGTATATTTTGGGGACTAATGGGGACGGACAGGCCAACCGCGACTAAAGCCCCTCCCCTATATATACCCGTTCAGCACACTCACTTAGCCATTTGGTGCCACTTTCTTCACAATCTTCGCAAGTGGGTGGTTGGTTTGATTTTGGTTCCTCTTATGTACAGAAGGTGTTCGATGAAATGCCCGAGAGATAGAAAGAAACATGGTATGAAGTGTTCGAGCCACACTTGAGCTTTCTCATTTATTTTTCCTCGATCGCGGTTAGCAACTTGAACCTTTCATGTGTCATTGATAAAATATGCATGTGTGTAGTTCATTGTTTAATTTCTATTATTTCTAGCTAGTTAGTTTAACAAATGCATGATGGTTAATTATATACTTTATATAATAATAATGCAGATGAATCGGCAATGGATGTACGGTAACCGACTCTCCGGCGAGTTCACTACGGGTTTGAAAGATTTCCTCGTAGTGGCTAATGCGAACAAGCAGGGGGGTTTTGTTACCTGTCCATGTGTTGGCTGTAAGAATCAGAAGGGTTACTCTTCCTCAAGAGAAGTTCACCTGCACCTGCTTCGGCACGGTTTCATGCCAAACTATAATTGTTGGACCAAGCATGGAGAAAGAGGGGTTATAATGGAAGAAGTTGAAGAAGGGGATGATTTCATCGATGACAACTATCTTGATCATTTCGGTGATACTTTCATGGAGGATGCTGAAGGTGGGGAAGGTGAAGGGGAAGGTGAGGGGGAAGGTGAAGAAGAGGCACGTGATGAGCCCGCTGATGATCTTGGTCGGACCATTGCTGATGCACGGAGACGCTGCGAAACTGAAAAGGAGAGGGAGAATTTGGATCGCATGTTAGAGGATCACAAAAAGTCGCTGTACCCCGGATGCGATAATGGTCTGAAAAAGCTGGGCTGCGCACTGGATTTGCTGAAATGGAGGGCACAGGAAGGTCTATCTGACTCGAGATTTGAAAATTTGCTGAAAATGATGAAGTATGTTTCCAAAGAATAATGAGTTGCCCGCCAGTACGTACGAAGCAAAGAAGGTTGTCTGCCCTCTAGGTTTAGAGGTTCTGAAGATACATGCATGCATTAACGACTGCATCCTCTATCGCGGTGAATACAAGAATTTGAATGAATGCCCGGTATGCACTGCATTGCGTTATAAGATCAGAGACGATGACCCTGGTGATGATGCTGAGGGCCAGAAACCCAGGAAGAGGGTTCCCTCCAAGGTGATGTGGTATGCTCCTATAATACCACGGTTGAAACGTCTGTTCAGGAACAAAGAGCATGCCAAGTTGTTGCGATGGCACAAAGAGGACCGTAAGTCGGAGGGGAGTTGAGACACCCCGTAGATGGAACGCAATGGAGAAAGATCGACAGAGTGTTCAAAGATTTTGCAGCTGACGCAAGGAACATAAGATTTGGTCTAAGTACAGATGGCATGAATCCTTTTGGCGAGCAGAGCTCCAGCCATAGCACCTGGCCCGTGACTCTATGCATCTACAACCTTTCTCCTTGGTTGTGCGTGAAGTGGAAGTTCATTATGATGCCAGTGCTCATCCAAGGTCCGAAGCAACCCGGCAACGACATCGATGTGTACCTAAGGCCATTAGTTGATGAACTTTTACAGTTGTGGGGCAGACCTGGTGTACGTGTGTGGGATGAGAACAAAGAAGAGGAATTTGACCTACGAGCGTTGCTTTTCATAACCATCAACGATTGGCCTGCTCTTAGTAACCTTTCGGGACAGTCAAATAAGGGATACAATGCATGCACGCACTGCTTACATGAGACTGAAAGTGTATATTTTCCAAATTGTAAGAAGAACGTGTACACGGGGCATCGTCGATTTCTTCCCAAAAATCATAACGTAAGAAAGAAAGGCAAGCATTACAACGGCAAGGCAGATCACCGGCCGAAGCCTGCGGAACGCACTGGTGCTGAGGTATTTGATATGGTCAAGGATTTGAAAGTCATCTTTGGAAAGGATCCTGCCGGACAATCAGTTCCGAAGGGAGCTGACGGACACGCACCCATGTGGAAAAAGAAATCTATATTTTGGGAGCTAGAATATTGGAAAGTCCTAGATGTCCGCTCTGCAATCGACGTGATGCATGTTACGAAGAATATTTGCGTGAACCTGCTAAGCTTCTTGGGCGTGTATGGGAAGACAAATGATACAAAGGAAGCACGGCAGGACCAGCAACGTTTGAAAGACCCTAATGACCGGCATCCGGAATGGTTTCAAGGTCGTGCCAGCTACGCTCTTACCAAAGAAGAGAAGGTCATCTTTTTTGAATGCCTGAGCAGTATGAAGGTCCCGTCTGGATTCTCGTCGAATATAAATGGAATAATAAACATGGCGGACAAAAAGTTCCAAAACCTGAAGTCTCACGACTGCCATGTGATTATGATGCAATTGCTTCCGATTGCTTTGAGGGGGCTCCTGCCGGAAAATGTTCGAGTAGCCATTGTGAAGCTATGTGCATTCCTCAATGCAATCTCTCAGAAGGTAATCAATCCAGAAGATCTACCACGGTTACGGAACAATGTGGTCCAATGTCTTGTCGGTTTCGAGTTGGTGTTCCCGCCATCCTTCTTCAATATTATGACGCACCTCCTGGTTCACCTAGTCGAAGAGATTTCCATTCTCGGTCCTGTATTTCTACACAATATGTTCCCCTTCGAGAGGTTCATGGGAGTATTAAAGAAATATGTTCGTAACCGTGCTAGGCCAGAAGGAAGCATCGCCAAGTGCTATGGAAATGAGGAGGTAATTGAGTTTTGTTTTGACTTTGTTCCTGACCATAAGCCGATTGGTCTTCCTCGATCGCGGCACGAGGGGAGACTAAGTGGAAAAGGCACGATCGGAAGGAAATCAACGATATGTATGGACGGCCATTCTATGACTGAAGCACACCTCACAGTTCTGACCAATTCCAGCTTGGTGGCTCCGTACTTCGAGAAACACAAGAATATTTTACGCTCGGACAACCCGGGGATGCCTGAATCCTGGATTAGAAAGGCCCACATGGAGACTTTCGGCAGTTGGTTGAGAAAACATTTAATGAATGGCAATGATGTTGTAGATCAGCTGTACATGTTGGCCAAGACACCATCTTCGACTATAACGACTTTCCAAGGGTACGAGATAAATGGGAATACATTTTACATGATCGCCCAAGATAAAAAGAGCACCAACCAAAACAGTGGTGTCCGCTTTGATGCAGCAACCGAGAATGGGCAAAAGGTCATATATTATGGTTACATAGAGGAGATATGGGAACTTGACTATGGACCCTCCTTTAAGGTCCCTTTGTTCCGGTGCAAATGGTTCAAGCTAACAGGAGGTGGGGTAAAGGTGGACCAGCAATACGGAATGACAATGGTGGATTTCAACAATCTTGGTTACCTTGATGAACCATTCGTCCTAGCCAAAGATGTCGCTCAGGTTTTCTATGTGAAGGACATGAGTAGCAAACCGAGGAAACGGAAAGATAAGAAAACAATGAGTACATCATGCGATGATCCAAAGCGCCACATTGTTCTTTCAGGGAAAAGAAACATCGTGGAAGTGGAGGACAAGACAGACATGTCAGAAGATTATAATATGTTTGGTGAAATTCCGCCCTTCAAAGTGAACACTGACCCAAGCATTAAGTTAAATGATGAGGATGCTCCATGGATACAGCACAATCGTAAGCAAGCAGCGACACAAGGGAAGAAATGATGTGTAATAATTTATTGTACCAAAACTTTGTTGAATGGAGCATGTGAATTATATTATCCGTGATGTGTTTGGTGTCCATTTTCGAATGATTCGATTGATTCGAGATACCACTGATGATACATGAAATTTGGAGTGATTTAGTAATACTCCTGCCTAGGCATATAATATGCATACTCGTAGTCTTCATAGTCGCCGCTGTTGTACTGGTAGTCGTCGCCTTCTAAGTTGTCGCCGTTGTCGTCGCTGCCGTCGTCGCTGTCATCGGGCGGCGCTCGTGGCTCGAACTGAGGGTAGCGCATGCGGGGGATATCGCCAGCCGTGATGTAGTCCATGACGCTCTGCAGAGTCCGGCCGTACCACCATAGCCGACGGACGGCCTCGTGGAAGTTCCTAGGAGGCAGACCGTCCTCCTCATACCTGGCGAGCGCCCTCTCACGCCGATTGATGAAGAAGGCGTCCCAAGTATGATGGTTATCGGGATGCCAGCGGGGATTCATCCGCTGCTCCGGCGTGAGGTCGAGGTAGTAGTGGTTCGTGATGGCCGCCCGGCGCGCAGTACCCTGAGGGACGGGAGGGACCGGCACGCCTCCGGCGCTTAGGCTCCAGCCGGCGGGGACGCGGTAGCCCGGTGGGCAAGGGTAGTTCGAGGCGCAAAGCTCCTCCATTTGCTGGTAGGTTAGAGTGGGTACGGTGGAAGCCATGAGAGACTGATGAGAGATTGTAGAGATGTGATAATGCTGACCAAGCCGGGGTACATATATGTAGTGAGAAATGGCGGGAAAAATGGGAGCGGGAAGACAGGAGGCGGGAAGAAAGTGGCGGGAAGAAAGAGGCGGGAAGAAAGTGCCGGGAAGAAAGAGGCGGGAAGACAGGGAAGAAATGGCGGGAAGAAGAGGAATCTAGAGCTGGTCATCTAATCTTTAGTCCCGGCTGGTGGGTGCAACCGGGACTAAAGGTGGTTTTGTATCATCTACTAAAACTGTCGGTGGGATAGGGATGTCTGGGTAAGCTTTAGTCCCGGCTGGTGGGTGCAACCGGAACTAAAGCTATCGGTAGGATAAGGACGCGTGGGTGGACGCACTGCTCGATAAGATAAAGCATGTAGCGCACGACGCCCTGTCGGAGGAACAAGACAAAGCAGAAGCGGCGCCGTGCCTATAAAAGGAGCATCGATACGCCTTGGTAAGCAGACCAACAAGCCAACCTAGCAGGTAGGGAGAGTTTCATCCCCATGGATGGAGTAAAGGGTTGGAAAATCTCCTGTGGCGCAGATTCTTGAAGATGTCGTCGGTGCACACGCCCTACGACATCTTCGGAAGTTGCTCCTCGGGAAAATTTTCCTGCAAGCCCGTGAAAGACTCCATCACCTCTAACAGTGTTGGGTAAAGGGTTGGAAAATCTCCCGTGGCGCAACTTCTCAAAGATGTCGTCGGTGCACACGCCCTACGACATCTTCGGAAGTTGCTCCTCGGAATTTTTTCCTGCAAGCCCGTGAAAGACGGGGCGGGAAGACAGAGGCGGCCGGGAAGAACTGGCGGGAAGAGGGGGCGGAAAGACAGAGGCGGGAAGAACTGGTGGGAAGAGGGGGGCAGGAAGACAGAGGCGGCCGGGAAGAACTGGTGGGAAGAGGGAGGCGGAAAGATAGAGGCGGGAAGAAATTTATTTTTCTGAATTTTTTGATGTATTATTTGTATTTTTTAGATTTTGAAATGAATTAGTTTTATTTTTCTGAATTTTTTGATATATTATTTGTATTTTTAAGATTTTGAAATGAATTAGTTTTATTTTTCTGAATTTTTTGATGTATTATTTGTATTTTTAAGATTTTGAAATGAATTAGTTTTATTTTTCTGAATTTTTTGGTGTATTATTTGTATTTTGAAGATTTTGAAATGAATTAGTTTTTTTTCTGAATTTTTTCATATATTATTTGTATTTTGAAGATTTTGAAATGAATTAGTTCAATTAAACTGGAAAAGGACCTTTAGTCGCGGTTGGTGTCCCCAACCGCGACTAAAGGTCGTTTCCGCGGGAACTGCAAAAACGGCGAAAAAACGGCCCTTTAGTCGCGGTTGGTGACCCCTACCGCGACTAAAGCCCCACGCCTATAAAAGAATAGCGCGCCCGCGCGGTTCCATCGCCTTCCTCGCGAACGCCGATCGATTGAACTCCTGCGCCGCCGCCTCCTCGTCGCCCGCGTCGTCTGCGCCGCCGTCGACTCCGCGCCGCCGCCTCCTCGTCGACTCCGCGCCGGCTCCTCGTCGACTCCGCGCCGCCGCCGTACGTCTCTGCCGGCCGCGCGCGCCGCGCGCCGCCCGCTCGATCCTCTCCGCCGCCGCGCACGCGCCGCCGCCTCCTCTCCCTTCTCGCGCGCCGGCCGCCGGCCTCTCTCGTTCCGCACGCGCACGTACGCGCCACATCTCGCTGATCTGCCGCGCGCCGGCCGCGCGTGACACGTGCCGCCCCGGCGGCCTCGCTGGCGCCGCGCGCCCTCCCGGCCGCCAGATGAGGCCGCGCGCGCCGCTCCCCTTATCACCCCAGCCTGCACACGCCCGCGCCGGCGCCGCCCGACCGCCCTCTGCGCGCGCGCCGCACGTTACAGAGAGAGGAGCGCGCGCCCCTCTGCCGGCGCTTCCTCTCTCTCTTTTTTTTTTAATTTTTATTTAACTTAAAAATGTTAACTGCAAATTTGTAACTTAAAAATTGTAACTTAAATGAAAAATAGTTTTAAGTAATTTGTAACTTCAAATTTTTATTTAACTTAATAATTGTAACTTAAATGAAAAAAAGCTGCGGTGCGTGGGGGAGATGCCGGTGTCGATGATGGGGATGACGAGGTCGGAGCCGAAGTCGGAGTCCGCGAGGATTGCCGAGGGTGGGGAGGAGAGCATCCCGAGGAAGCGCGGGGAGCGCGTGGTGGCGAGGTGGCGGACGCGCTCCGGCAGCACGGCCGCCACGCCGTGAGAGGTCGCCGCCCCGGACGCCGCCAGCACCCGCCGACTCGTACCAATGCGCGTGCCGGAGTGCCTCATTTTAATTAGTACATGTTTTCGGCTTTCCCGACGCACGCGCATTGGTACGAGTCGGCGGTGCTGGCGACCGCTCACGGCGTGGCGGCCGTGCTGCCGGAGGGCGTCCGCCACCTCGCCACCACGCGCTCCCCGCGCTTCCTCGGGATGCTCTCCTCTCCACCCTCGGCAATCCTCGCGGACTCCGACTTCGGCTCCGACCTCGTCATCGCCATCATCGACACCGGCATCTCCCCCACGCCACCGCCCTTTCACCACCGCCCCCCTTTCGCCACCGCGCGCCACCGCCCTTTCACCACCGCCCCCCTTTCGCCACCGCGCGCCACCGCCTCCTTCTTTACTTAATATAATTAGTTTTTAATTAGTACATGTTTTCAGGAGTGACACATTTGGCGGACGATAGAGCCGACCCGATAAGGGACAACTATAATCCGGAAGCTGAGGCACATCTTTTCGGCATCATAAACGGCGACATTCCTTATGTGGCGGCCGAAGAAGATGAAGAAGAGGATGTGTCTTCTTATCTGAACCTTGACGGTGACGGTGAAGGTCGTCAACAAGGTGATGACGAAGGAACGGGCACTGTCGATGGAGGTCAACCATCGACAAACACCTCCGGCGATGTTGATAAGCAATTAGCAACCACCTCCGGCGAGGTATATATATACATTGAGCCTCTAGTGATACAAATTTACCGATTTCAATAAATATGTGTATTAACTGACTCTCTTTCTTATATTAGTCCTCGGCCAGCGGATCATCGAAAAAATCGGTGAAGACAAAGCGTGGCAAAACCAAGACGCTCAAACAAGGAGTAACATATAACATTGATGTTATCGGTCCAACCGGCAAGCCGCTGGAGCCCGAAGAGGCGTACACCAAGTTCATCAACCAATGCGGAGTCGTTGTTAGAGACAGCGTCCCGATCACCGTCCAGGAATGGCATTAGCCAGTGAAGGCACGTGTTGGTTCCAATTTCGTCAGCAAGAGAACGAAAAAGGAATGCTGGAGAAAGCTTATGGAGCATTTCGTTCTACCTCCGGAATACAACAAAAAAGATGAATTCGGTAACGACAATCCGGAGGGACGTCAGAGGAGGAGGCTGGTCAAAGAGTTCGCTCTTCAGAAGATGGCCACAGCATTCCGGACCTACAAGAAAAATTTAGCGGCTCAATATGTCGAGAAGAGGAAGAATCCGGATTTCACTGGACAGTATGAGTTGCTGAAAAATGATTGGCCCGAATTTGTGAGGCAAAAGAAATCAGATCAATTCAAGGCCATATCGGAAAAAAATAAGGCAAATGCGGCTAAGAAAGTGTACAATCATATTATGGGGCCAGGAGGATAACGCCTTTCGGAGCCTAAGTGGCAGAAGATGGAGGATGACCTGAGGGTGCGAGGAATCCCTCTAGGTATGGAGGGATGGGACCCAAGGGCCAAAAGCTGGTGGTACGGGCATGGGGGAACGCTAGACCCGGTGACAGGGGAGTGTGTTCACCGAGACACAAAGTTTAAACCCACCCAAGCCCTTATTGACGCAATGAGGGATGCTCAAGAGGGGAAGATCAAGTTCAACAGAGAGAATGACGCGCTGACAAAAGCCCTCGGGAATCCTGAACACGGAGGACGTGTACGAGGCATGGGGGCCATTCCGTGGAAAGTAGGGTTTTCCCAGGAAAATGACCCCTACAGTTACAGAAGCCGTAAGAGAAAGGTGGATCGGGATGCAGATGTTGTGGCGCGGTTGGCATCGAAATTCGATGAGATGAAGAAAACCCTGAATGTACTAGTACAAGAAAGATTGGCAGCTGGGACGCATGAAGATCATCTAGCGGATGTCGGAAGCCAGCAGCGGAGAAGCAGCGTGGCTTCCACGGAGGCCCCACCGGCTGGTGCTAATGCACCGACGATCGATATTACTGCACCGGAGCCTCCTCGCTACCCCGTGGACGATGTAAAGGAGATGAAAGAATGTCATCTGTATTATCCAATGGGGAACATTTCCATGAAGGTAGCCATCGTCACTGCTTTACCATGTTTACCTGGAGCACTCCACCACAACAACCCCATTCAAGATGGCTATGCTCGTGTCACGGTGGAGGACATGGTACAAGGGTTTGAGGACCTGGAGATTGACATTGCTACACCTGAAGGGGAGAGAAGACTTGGAGATGTCAAGCGCCAGTTCAGTCTATGGCAAAATAAGTTTATCAAGTTTCCAGGCGAGGCGCCAAGGCCAACAAGTCCACCCCCCCTACGGTGGTGGTGGCGGTGGCGGTGGTGGTGGTGGTGGTGCTTCACCTACACCTCCTTCACGTCAGCCGACGCCGCCCCCCAATTCACCTTCGGCGGGTAAGCAGACGCCGCCCCCCAGTCCACCTCCGGCGAAGAAGCAGACGCCGCCCCCCAATCCACCTCCGGCGAAGAAGCAGAAGCAGTCCTGGACTATTAACCCGGACCCTTATGTACCTAAAACCACAAAGGTACCGGAGCCATCACTGAAGCCTCTCCCCACAAGGCCTTGGGGACGTAGTGCCGAGGAAGTCGACGCGGCCGCGGCTGCTCACCATGAGAAATGGAGGGCGGAATCGAAGGCGAAAAGAGAGCCCGAGCCCAAGCCAGTATTTTCTCAGAAGGAAAAGAATTGGGCCAAGTCATTTTTGAGCACACCGTCCCAAGCCGCGAAGAATTTGCCTGACGACTATGCACGTGAACTTCGTAGGCAAGCACTCATGTTCAAGGAGAAGAAAGACTTGGCCGAGAAAGAATTAGAAAGTAAAAAAAGCGGGAAACGAGTTGCCCAGCTCGGGGAACAAAGTAAACAATTGATCCCCCGCTCATAGTGAAAGCCACAGGTCCGGATGCTGAACTAATGGACCCCACAATCATAGCAGCTGCGGCAGCACAGGGAGTGACTGTAACGGGTGCCAGATAACAGGCGGCCCAGATCGGTATGACTCTTCGTGCAGTGTTAGGCCTTGAGGAGGCGCCAATGAGTGAGGTAGTAATTACATATGTGCCGAATGGACCTCTCGTCGAGCCTGCGCAGGAAGAGGATACCTCCACAAATGAAAAATCTGCTAATTTGGTACAAGGGTTACATAAAAACTAACGCCGGCAAAGATTATATTTATGCGGAAGTTAGACATGAGCATCACTTCAAACATTAGAGCATCCCCACTCGTTGGCGCTCCCCACGCCCAAATCCGGCGAAATTTTCGTCCGGATTGGAGGAAGATTTGGCGTGGGGAGTAGTAGTTTCCCAGCCGCGTGCCCAGGCGAAGTCGACGATGCGAATTTAAAAAACGGAAACTTGACAAACTACGGCTAAAAACGGGTGAATATAGACTAAATTTAATGATATTTATTACATTACGGGAGGAGTTCATACATAGAGGCCGAATTCGACTATATTTCGAATTCGGCTAGGGAATTCAAACGCTAATTTTAAAACACGGCGCTCTACATGCCGAAATGGCGGTAGAACACCGTGTAGTCGCCGCCGTCGTCGTCGGAGCCGTCGTCGTTGGCCTTCGGCTGCGCGGCACTGGCTGCTGCTGCCCTGGCCGGCGTCTCCCCACCCCGGGGATGGCTTGTACCAGTCGTCGGAGGAGGACTCGAGGTCGACGACGGGGACAGCGACGCCGGATGGAGGTGTCGCAGGACGGCGGTACCGCGCGACATCGTCGTTGGCGGTTGGAGCGGCGCGGGCGGCGAGTTGGCGTGCGGCGGCCAGGTCCAGCAGCCGCCGCTGCCGCTCCGCCTCCTCGCGCTCCCGGTCGCGCCCGGCCCGGGCCCGAGTGTGGCGTCGTCCGCGCGCTTCTCCTCCTCCATGTCGTGCAGCGACCTGGCGATCGCCTCCGCCATCGCGGCGTCCTCCGCGTGTTTCGCCTCCTCCTCGGCGAGCTGGCTTGCGGCGGCCTCTTTCTTCGTCTTCTTCCGGCCGCTCTGCGGCGCGGAAGGCTGTTCTTGGATGACGAGGGTGCCGCTGCTGCGCCCTCTGGTCGCCGGCGGAGACGCCGGCTCCTTCTTGACGCGCACCGGCGTCGAAGGCGACGTCGCCTCCTCCCTCTTCACCGGCGCCAAGGATGACCTTGACGCCGATCCGAAGACGACGAGCCGGCAGCCATGCGCCGTGGCTGCCGGACGCTTCCCCGACGGCGGCTCGCCGATGCCCTCGATGCCGATGGAGGGGCATCGTGAGCACCGGGAAGTTGCCGCCCTCGATGTGCGCGAGGACGTTCGCCAACGTCCTTCCGGTGCGCTCCACCACCGTCGGCGGCCCGCGGCGTTGTTGCGCGCAGGCGGAGGCGGCGGGCCGTCGTAGGCCGCCAGCTCCCGCTCCCACCGCCGGAGGAAGTAGGAGTTCCACCGCGTGTAGTTCTCGGGGTGGTGGCGCGGGTCGGCGCGCTCCTCGTCGGTCATCGTCATCCTCGCCTCCTCGATGGCGACGTCGAGGGCATGGCCCCGCGGCGGCGGCGGGATTGGAACGCCGCCGGCACTTAGCCGCCGGCCGCCTCCGGGAGGCCTCGTGTCCGGCGGGCAGGGGTACCCCGCCTGGTGGAGGAGGTGCCCCTCCCACGCGTGGAGCGACCGGCGGGGGAAGCCGTTGTTGGCTGCGCCGTCGTCGTCGTAGAACGCCATCTTGAGAGTAGAGGGAGAGTGGAGCACGGGGTACGCCTCGCGGCGAGCGGACCGGCGTATATAGGCGTGGCTGGCGCGGGGATTAAATGCCGCGTGGATTGCGACGCGTCCGCGGCGAGCCGACCGGCGGCAGCCTTTAGTGCGCGCGGAAGACGATGCGTGCGCGGAAGACGACGACATTAACTCGCCGCGTGGCCGGCGAATGTAGACCGGCGGCGTGCTTTACAGCGCGCGGAAGACGATGCGATGAGGACGACGATCGGTTTCTCTCGCCGACAAGTTGGGGCCACCGGACGCGCGGGAAGTTTCCTCGCCGTTTCGCGCGCTTTCGTTCGTCGAGGTCCCGAGCGCTCCCCGGGGGGCCGGGGATGTCGTGGGATCGCCGGATGAATTTAGGCCAAAATCCGGACGAAAACGAGGAACCGGGGGCGCGACTGGGCCGAATTACGCCGTCCGGATGGAAAAAACGCTCGCCGGGGGCCTGTTCGGGGGACGAGTGGAAATGCTCTTACTATGTAACAGTTCATCTGAGTGAATTGTTCCAGCTGTTCAATCTGAACCGCCCACGCACAAGCCCAACCCACCCACCCGGCCACTCCGTACGATCACAAATCCCACCGTGCTCCCAACTTTCCTGTCTTCCGCCGCCGGCCTAGAGGACCCCCGCTCCGCCGCCTAGAGGTCTCGCACGACGCCTCCTTGAGCCGGCCAGAACCACCTCCTTCCAGCGCACCGACCAGCCACCATCTCCACCGAGCACGACTGCTGCACCGGCCGGCCAGCCGCCAGACTCCTCCTCTGCCACCAAGCTCCTACCCCTTCCGCCGGCGGTGGCCTCACTTCCCCGGACTCGGGTCGCGCCCCCAGCAGGCCCCCTCCCCGCATATCCGGTCTCCCGTTGCGCTGCTGGTCGGGCCCCAAACAGGCCTCTGCCCCCGAATCTCCGACCTACGTACGCGCGGCCATGGAGCACCAGGCCTGCGCGCGAACTGCCAGCTCCTTTCCTCGCCCCCAATTTCCCCGCCTTGTGTGCTTCCCTGTACTCCATCAGGCGTGGCCTTGTTATTCTACTATTCAGCACATCTGCTTTCCGATACTGCCGCTCGTGCTGGTCGCTGACCTGGTGGTTGATTTCTGTAATCCTTGACGGACAGAGATAAGGACTGGGCCTCCTGGTTCGTCGCTGCTACAAGTGTGCTAGCTCTGTATTTTCGATTATTATGCAGGCCCTCTACTCTGAACTGATGTTACTGCAGCTCCAAACCGTGAAACAAAAGCAGGAAGTAATCCTCTTTTGGCTTGAATGAAGCAGCTGCTGAATTTCCATGCGCCAGCGGAGTTCCGCACCTCAACATGGAGCACATGGAGTTCAGCCCCAGCCACCTGGCCATCCGCTCGCGCCGGTGTATGTCCCTGCGTGCTGTAGGCCGCCGCTGTGCCGGCCCTCAACTCTTGCCCAGCTTGGTGTTATATCTGAATTTTCTGCGCTAGGCAGTACGCACAAGTTCAGAAGTAAGTTCAATTGTACGGTGGCAGCAAGTGCAAGTACGTGTTTTCAGTTTTGGAAAGGGCACAGGTTCATCAAATCCCCTAATTTACTCTCTTTTTGTTATTTACTACAGTCGTGCACTTTTGTATAGAAGCAGTCCACTTGTACATGTCGCATTGAATCAAGATGATCTATGTCTATATTACTATTGTTGTTGTATATTTCTCCGATACAGGGAAGTACAAATACGTGCAAGTAGTACATGTTTTTTATTGGCTAAGTATATATTAGAATCTAGATTGAATTGAAAAGATTGTCAAGTTTGATCTTTAATGGTGTTGGTGCTTGATGGTGTCGTCGAGTGAAGCTAGTCGTTTCAGCTCTACTGCGTTCCAGCATCGTCTCCGTCCAGTCCTCGAAATAGGCTTTCGCCCCGCTATATTAATATAGCAACGAACTGATACAAGATAGAGACCACCGCTGGGGCAAACAGCACAACAAAGCCCAAAAGAAAACACAAGAAGAAGAAAAAAGAAAGAAAGGATGACAAAGTCGGATCGACGAAAACGCTGATGATCCGCAACCGCTGCGCCCTCCGGAAGATTCCCACCACGAGCTTAGCCCTCCGAAGCGCCGGATACCAAGGCAGCACCTTCAAGAAGGGATGCGACGATGACGACGCTCGCTGCCGGGACAAGCCTAGGGTTTCCCCCGGTATGCGGAAGGGAAGTGGGAAGGGGAAACCCCGACACCCCTCAAGAAGGAATGGTGGCGCCCGCGAGCGTCACCGCGTCGGTGTCGGCCGCCGACAAGGAATTCTCCCGTCCCCCAAAGTCCCACGGTCCCGGACACTCTGTCATGCTCCGCCAACCTTGCCGCCCACCAACTCGCGCCACCACGGTCACGCAACCACCACCGCCGTCTCACCGTGACCCACTGACGAAGACCGACGAAACCGATCGGAAACACCCCGAGCCGAGGAGAGCCCGGGCAGCGGCCACGCGGGAGGACGCAACCTCCACCGCCGAGCCGCGGTGACAGGACCGGGCACGCAGCTCAGGAGCAAACCGAGCCCCTCGCGGCCGGCCGAGCCCGCCGGGCTCGTGAAGCTCCCGTGGCCGCGCCTGCAGTCCACGCGCCGCCGTCCTAGCCACCCTCGGCAAGAAACGCTCCACCGGCCCGCCGGGAGCAGTGCCTCGGGATCGGGATGCCGGACCAGGCCCGCCCAAGCCCGGATGGGGCCCGGACAGGCCCAGATCTGGGTCAGGGCTGCGCCGCCCGCGCAGCCGCTGACCACCCTGCCGCCCCGCCGCCAAGGGGCCGCGCCGTCGCCACCATGTCACCCAACGCCGCCGCCACCCGGGAGGAGCGCCGCCGCCACCGGAACCCTGCCCACCGGAGCGCACCGCCGCCAGCATCGGGCGACCCCGCGTCGCCCGCCTCGCGCGCGGGTAGGAGCATGTCCGCCGCCGCCGGCACCGCACGGGACTTTGCCCGGCGGCCTGCGCCGACAGCGGCGAAGGGGAGGAGAGGGAGGAGCGGAACCTGGCGGCGCGAGGGTTAGGTCGTTCGCCCGACTCCGCCCGCGGGGGACGGAGCGGAGCGAAGCGTTTTTTTCCGTCTCTGTCCAGTCCACAGTAGTACGATTGTTGATTGGTATTAAACTTTGGAAAAGTCTATTAATCAGTCGGATGTAGCTACAACAGGCTTCTTCTTCTTCCGCGAACGCGTCTCTCTGCTGGTATACGCCGCTGATGTGTATTTCCCACCGCCACACACTCCCGCCGTCGCTGGCTGGTGCCGCCGACGCGCACTCCCATTGGCGCACTCCGTCGCCGCTGGCTAGCGCTGCCGACACGCACTCCCCGTCGCGCGCTCCTGCCGCCGCTGGCTGGCGTCGCCGCGCTCTCCAGCTGCCGAACACTCCTCCACCGCTGGCCGAAATGGCAGCTATGCGTCCAATTCGTGGATTGATGCGGATTTGATCCGATCTAGATCCGATTTACCTTTGGCTTGGTGTATTCATGACCTTCAAGCTTGAATTTGGTCCGTGAACATCTCTAGGAAGGCCAATTTTTTGGATTTTTTTTCTCAATGTTACATAGTATGACATTGCAAGTTGTTACATGTGCATATAATTTTTGGTGTGTTTGTGTGGCCAAAGTGGTACAATCAATTTGGTATAATTTTTTGCATCAATGTTACATATGTTATCGTGTAATGTTGGACATTAGACCAAAATGGTGAATGCATTGCAACGAAATGTTGTATAACAATGTCATATTTTCGAAAATTTTATATACAGAGAGAAAAATGTTGCTTTCAGGATTTTTTTGTACCATTGGCAAAAATAATTGTACCATTATTTCGTGATTAAATGAAAAATGTTGGAGACTGATTTTACATACTGCAAAAAAAAGTTGGAGAATTACACATTTCGGCTCCTGAAAGTACAAAAACCCCTCCTAGATGCGGAAAATTCTAGAACTCGGTCGAGAAGTATAAAAGTTCACTTTAAAAAAACTATTCGACACGAGCAGTACAACCACTTATTATAGGAAGCACAAATAACCCGATAAAATCCAAATGTACAAAAAAATAATCTCGTAATCCGGGAGGTAGTTCAAATACTTGACGATGAGAAGTACAACCATTCGACATTAGCAGGACAACCACTTACTATAGAAAGTACAAGAAAACCGACAAAATCCAAATGTAGAAAAAACAAAATAATCCAATCATCCGCGAGGTAGTTCAAATATTTGATGACGAGAAGTACAACCATTCGACATGAGTAGTACATCGACTTAATATAGGAAGTATAAGAAAACGAGTAAAAACCAAATGTAGAAAAAACAAAATATTCCTGTGGGGACCCCGGACTAGCTGTCCAAAATCCCTGTTATGTATACAGTTCACGATCCCATGATCAGTGCGTCGTGAACACATAACCGAACTGATATCAAATTACACCATCCATTACAAGGCGGAATAAGAAAATTGCAATGAGGTCACATGACCATTACTTACATAATAGCCTCGATGGGCCTAACTAAACATCGGAGTAGCAACATCACTTCAGCGAGCGTAGTACCCAAGTCATCTCGCCATAACCCTACGAGCAACCGATCGGGAAGACGCTCCTAGCTCGCATAGACGTCGTCAACTCCTTCTTCATCCATCGTGTTCCTCCGAGTCCGGCCAAGTAAATAGCCAGTGGACAAAGCCGTGAGTACATTGGAATTGTACTCGCAAACCATCAAGAAAGGTGCTAACAATGCTAACTAAAAGAGACAAGAGAAGAAGGATAGTTTCTCTTGTGGATATAGCATGTGAAAGAGAATCAGTTTCTCTTGTGGATATAGCATGTGAAAGAGAATCAGTTTCTCTTGTGGATATAGCATCCCAACATCGTAGTTGAAGGGGACACTAAGAGGGTTCTATGAGATCTCTATATCTTTGTTAAAGAAGATACTTCAAAAGAGTTCTACAACATAAAACACTAGGAAGGGGGTAACCCAGTTTATTTCCTTTCCGACCATCTCCACATGGTCAACCAAACCATTCTAGTACCCTTCCGGTACTCCGAAAACAAGTTCCTTTTTCCTTTGGTAAACACTTTCTCAAACAAAACTCATCAGGCTAAGCAACATCCATTTCAACCGTCCATGACCGCGGACACGGCTATTCGAATAGATCTGACTCTGCAGAGTTTGCACACTTTCCCCACAAGATCCGCGAGTTTATCATGTGGGCATCATCCCTGCATATCAACTATGCCATGACAAAAACTCGGACATAGCCTTTCGCCTATTCGTCTAAGCACGGGATCCTACCCTATGGAGTATGTACCTCCCCGGCACCGTGGCAGCTCACCTCACTTTGAGCGTGGCTCCACCGCCAAGCCAGGAGACCCATAGTGTCTTCCGGACGGGTCAGCCCCGAAGGCCTCCCGTTATACTATTGTCTCCACCTACGACAACCCGGACTCGGGGGTAACCTTACCCTTGTATAGTTGTGCGGTGTCCCATGCTAAGAAGAACAAACTACGAGCTAAGCCCCGTCCCACTCCAGGGTAATGTGGTTGCGCGGGTTAATTGTCACGGGTGAATACTTAGGCGCCAAAGTTTTCGAAAACAAGATTTTCTTTTCAACCATCTTTGCCAAGATCCTTTCCTTTCATAAACACACACTTGGGTAAGTCCAACTCACCCAAGATTTTCAAAAATTCTTTTCAACAAGGTATTTTTCCAAGGGGGTTCCCAACCTATAGTTTTATGAAGGAACTAAGAGTCACAATGACATGATGCTAGCCATCATACCACTAAGGGGATGATAATTGAGGTGTTAAGGGGATCATACATACTTAGGATAAGCATGTATAGGGACAACATAAGTTGGAAGATTCAACAAGGTTCAAGATGTTAATCATCATACCGCTAAGAAGATGATAATATAGATGGTCAAGGGGACATACATGCTCGTGGTATGCATGCATAAGATCAACAAGGGGTTCAACATACTCGAGAGTAAGTATGCAGAACATCAACAAGGGGGTTCAAGAAGGGTGCCAAGAGGTCGACACACACAAGATAAGTGGGCATACCCCTCACACTTAGAGGGTACACCAAGATCATGATGTTGTCACTACTACACTCACAAGGGGTGTAGGAGTGAATCGACAAGAAGTGTCACATGCTTAAGGTAAGCATGTAACTCAACAAGGTAGGATGGCACAGCCATGATCAACAAGTATACCAATGATTACTAAGATGATCATGAAGTATGACCAAGAGGATCATCATGCTTAAGACAAAGCATGCATCGACAAGATAAAGAGACTAACACACACAAGATCAAGAGACAAGAGTAATAATAAGGTGACAACAATATGAGACACGTCAATCAGAGATCAAGAGATGGCTTGCCTTGGCTTATTTGTCCCTGGACTTCTTCAACTCCATCAAATAAGAATTCCAACAACATATATAAAATCCTCGTCCGATTCCACTTCTTCTTCTTCTCCGAATTGTTCGCGTCTATCGCCGGAAAATATAAAAGGAACACAATCAATCACAATGCACCAACAAAACAAACATACAACAAGCATAATTTAACCATTCAATAAAGAGCTACCATACAAAGGACTTATAGATTCCACAGTAACAACTCTAAGAGAACCCATTTTATTTACCTAGTAAAGGTATGAGAGTATCACAACTTAGCAATTGCCTCTCTCGGTTATTACCATGGTATGAACCAAACACCCCCTGGTAGATAACATCATAAAGAGGACAAGAGCATTAGCTTGACATCAAATACATTCACAAATCATTTTCAAACATTTTTGGAAAAGTAGAAAACAGTTTTCCTAACTTAGTTTGCTCACATAACACAACATCCAAAATAGGAAGCAAACCATATTCCACATCATTTGAAAACTTAAGAAAAACAATATGGCTAATGTTAAGTTGCAGAGGTTTTGTTTTGCAAGCATAAAACAAAGGTTGCCCAGTTCTAATAAAAGAGAAGGTCAAAGGTTTTAAAATGAATCAAAAAGTTTTGGTCCAACAATGCATGTCACACATATACATTACTAACAGTAACAAATATGCATGAACAGAGACTAATACTATTTTTCCTAGATGGCCAGTACTAATACAAGACTAACCCAATTGGAATCACCCAAAAATATTAAACCTACAATTTTAGGAATTTCTTTGAATCTGACTCGTACAGTAAAACAAGATCTCGTAAGCCATAAATCATAGAAAAATCCTAAAAATATGAGACCACTGGCATTTGAAAGATATTTAAACAGAGATGCATACACAATTGGATTTGGGTTCAAATTTTTCTCGAAACTCTCACAAATGGATTGACAAGATTACTGCATGTCTATACCATTTGCTTTACCTCTGGAGTTACAGAACAGATAAAGGTTTGAAACTTGTTTGGGATGATTAAGGAAACATTCAGTAGTCCTACAGAACTGGAATCACTCAATTAGGTTCAAATATGGATTTTTGGTGATTTAAAAGCTAACAGCCATGTCTGCAGAACACACAGAACAAGTTTATTTCACCACAAATTGTACGCGACTCATAAAAATATAAGGTCAGCTGCATCTGAAAGGTATTGAAAATCTGGTTCTTACCCAACTGGTTTCATCCAAAAATTCGTTTCCAAGCTCCTGGTTTAATTCGACAAATTCAGATCTGACCAGATATTGATCTGCGAACCATTTCAGTTTCAGGAGGTCAATCGAAGTAAAACCACCGCAAAAACGAAGGTATTGAAGAGAGCTTTCACCCGCAGTTGAGTTTGCTCAAAAAGGTTTTGTAAAACTGCACAAATCTAACAAACAAGTGAATCCGCATGTTTACGTAACTCTATTTACCGTGGGAAATCCGTAACGAATTTGAGTATGATACCAACGCCAAGTTGTATATCTTTTCAGTATCTAACTGGGTAACTTTGAATCGCTCGATTTGGATCTGCACACGAGATTTGGTGGATTTTACAAGTTCGTACCAGAATCTGAAACAGCAAGATAACAGAAATTACTGCAAGGATTTGGACGAACTTTGCTCAAGAACTTCAGATCTGAGGATAGCTCAAGCTTCTCCATGCTTGGACCAACATGCACCTGCATCAAGATCCAATCTTAGCAATGGAGGAAGAAGAAGAGGAGATTAAACCATCTAGGGTTGGGGAGAAGAGGGAGAGGGAGGCTCTCATGGTGAGGGGAAGCTTGAGGAAGGAGAAGAGCTTCATATTGGTGGATTTCCATGGCCATGGCCGGCCATGCAATCAAGGAGGGGCAGCAGCTCGTGGGAGAAGGAGGGGAGGGAGTGGGTGTGAGTGGAGAGAGCAAAAAATGAGAGCAAAGGGGGAGGTGGCCGGCCAAGGAGGGGTTTTTATAGAGGGAGGGAGTGATGGCAGCCCCTTATTTGATTGGCCAAGGTGGGTGGCTGCCCATTTATTTGTTGGGGTAGTTGGGAGGCAAGGCTTGCAAGAGAAGGAAATGAGGAGGAGGGGCTGGCCGAATTTCAAGTCATGGCCGGCTCCTTTCTTGTCATGAGCAAGTGAGAAATGTGAGAGAGATGCACAACATCCATGTGAATAGATATGTGCATGATGTTGAGGAGAAAATGTCAAAGAGTGACTTTGATGATGATAAAAATAGGAGTAGATACATATAGATAAAAAGGAGTATGAAGGTGACATGTGCCATGAGAATAATCTCCACCACTTTGGTTGAGACCAACTTATGATGAAGATAGTTCCCAAGGTATATTTGATGATTAGAAGTTTTTATTTGAATTCAATTTTGGAAGGATTGGGATTGACCACATGCAACAATGCATGTGCATGTCAAGGTAGATGGGATGGTGGTTTAGACAATTATAGAGCAAGACTAAGAGACATGGTGAGTGAAGTAACCATGTCCTCACAAGGATGAATATGGTGGCAGAAATCACCAATTCATGAGGTCAGTGGTGATGATGGAAAAGAATAGAGGATTGAGATGGGTATGATGAGATATAACTTGTTCTTCAAATAAGAGGTAAATTGGGAGTGATTTGAAAATATCAAATGATCATCCATTTGATCAAAAATTGGAGGATGGAGGGGATACAATGTGGTGGATCGGAGATGAGCATAAGATGTGCAAGAGTTGCCATTTGAAAAAGAGTTTAATTGAAAGGTATGGGACACACCTCAATTGTCTAGAGACAATTGGGAAAGAACCCAAGTGGAAATGGAATTTGAAAAGGTTGAGAGAAAACTAGTTGGAACATAGGAGTTCAAAATATTCTACTTGCTTTCTCAAGTTAGGTAGAGTTTTTCTCAAATGTAAAATAATCAAGAGGGAAACAAGAAATGGTATAGGTACCATAAACAAGCTTTTTGTTAAAACAAAGCAAAATAGAAATAATGTTTTATAAATCAATACTTGGTAGAAATGGGATGAAAAACAAAACCCATTTTAGTTCCTTGTTTTCTTTGAAGAGAAATCTTGGAAAGTTTTAATAAAACTAGAAGTAGTTTTGTGATCAAAACTAGAGAAGGAAAACTGTAGGATTTTTGAGGAGGGAAACTAATTTAGGGAGGAGTGTTCTCAAGGGTAGATGGTGGCTACAAAATGTATCCATCATTCCCACTCTTGGTTTTGTGAAGATTAAACTTGAATAAAAACAAGAGGTAAAAGTGAAGGAAGTGATCTAGAGTTGAATCATTGGATATGGTATAAGATCAAGTTGAATATATGTGATGCAAGGGTAGAATGAGACATGCATGATGTGGAAATTGTAGAGGGAGATGCACAGATGAGATCCATGCATTGAGATCACCAAGTTGTGAATTAAGGATGATTGAGCTATCTTGTACCACAAAGAGAAAAATCAAGATGGCACACCCATGTTGTCATCAGGAGAGAGGTTTGATGTAGTAAGAAGGAAAACAATTCTTCCTAAACCACACATGTGTTTTATTTGGTGAGTTGCTTGTTTAACCACTAGGGGTGTCGTTCTATGAGGTAGCTCAAGACAAAATTCAACAAGCAAATCAAGACAGTTCATCTACCAACAGATCAAGGCAATTCATCATAGCAAACAGATCAAGGCAATTCACCATAATTAGTCTATAGAAAAAGTTTTTGTTCCCCCTGGTTTTTGAAATAAGGACAACTAATCAAGGTTGAAAAAGTTGGGGTGTTACAGCATCTTCCACTTAAAATAATCTCGTCCCGAGATTACTGAGTGTAGAACTAGAGGGGTTATAAAGTTTAACCAAAGTCAGACTCCATTCTTCTGTAGACGTGTCGTTGTAGAGAAAGTCGTTTGCTTCATCTTCTGGGAGACATGTTGGATTTCGGCCGATGGCGAGCTTCATGAAGAGGTTAACTACTCCATGCAGGTGTTGGAGCTGTAGCTTCTTCATGATCCTAGCGGAGGTTCAAGACTGTGGGGGAGTTAGTGCACCCAATGGGGCTTGAGCAAGGTTGAAAACTTTTTAGAGTTAGCTTAAATTTAGTGGAAGATGAAGTCTTCCACCCTTAAAATTGTTCATCGGGGGTCTTTGAAAACTCTAAGCTTCGGCCACGGAGTCTTGTCGGGCGCTTTTTGGAGAAGTCATTGATCTCTCGTCTTGAGTCAACATCTTCAGAGAGCGTTGTGTAGTCCACGGCTTCAAGAGGGGTCAGTGCATCCCACGTTTCCAACGGGGTGTTAGAAAGGTTTAAAAAAAATTAGGGTTAGCTCCAACTTTTAGTGGAAGACGAAGTCTTCCACCCTTAAGATTTTTCATCGGGCTTTCGGAAAAACTCTGAGCTTCTGCCTTGTGGTTCTATCGGGCTTCTGAAAAAGTCGTCGATCCTCCTTGTTCAGTCGAAGAATCTTCGGGGGCAACGTGCAGACCACAACTTCAAGAGGCATTCACGGTGTTAACTCAACCATATGGGACGCGCGGTGAGTTAGTAAGTTAATGAAACGCCCGGTTGGTACCCATATGAAGCAAGAATGAGGGTCGTCGAAGACAATCTTCAGCTTGAGGGTCGGTGCTGACTTCAGTAACAACTAAGAAATTAGCGGGTAAACTACGCCTAAAGTCTTGAGTCTTGGAGTATCTTCAGGAGCTTGATGGCGTGTATTTCACACGTTCGTTGGGAACCTGTTGCGGTCAGAAACCCACCGGCGGGCAGCGACTGGCAACACCGTAGAGCCGGGAACAACTAGGGCTGCGGCTGGCCCCAGTCCCTCAGAGCGACGGCCCGCAAAGCCTTCTGGTCACACGTCCGATGCTGTCGCAAGGGCGTGCCACCCGACCTATACCCGGTCGAGGAAGGTGTTGGATGATGCCTCGCTAGTTTCCTGCAGTGGCATACACGTAAACGTTAAATACGAGACTCGATCGGCTCTCAGGTTGTCTCGTGAATCGGCTCAAAGAGCCGATCCACCCATGATTCGTACGAGGTGCACGAATATATGGTGGTCCTGCTTGATCAAGATAAAGCTAAAGCGATCTACGACGATTTAGGGTTTTCACCGCATAATCGGATCATCCTACTCACGATTGGGCCTCGCGCTCGCGTACGGTGATCGTAAGCCGATCCTAGACAGGGCCTAAAAACCAACACGAGGTTGATCCCCGGAACA
Organism: Lolium rigidum; assembly: GCF_022539505.1. NCBI lineage: Eukaryota > Viridiplantae > Streptophyta > Magnoliopsida > Poales > Poaceae > Lolium > Lolium rigidum. The sequence goes on from NC_061513.1 coordinate 147,058,348, forward strand.
TCCTGTCTAGGGCTAGCAAACTACACCCTACACGCCGCTGGATCCTCCAACCCTTTGTAAGGCCTAACTATTGCGGATGTTAAACTAATCCTTGAAGAACAAGGAGCAACCGTAACGGATCGGATCTACTAAACAATGATCAAGCGGGGTGCCGCCCCTACACCTAAGATAGGTGTAAGGGCGGCTAGATGTATAAGGGTTGCACTACGACAGCATATGATACGAAGAACAATGCTAACCCTAACACATCTAAGATAACTACGTTGCTCGCCATCAAAAAGGCTTCAGCACGAGCAACGCATGAACAACGTAAATAAGCCTCGAGACGAAGGAGTTGGCGATGCGCCGAGATTTGTTTGTGTTGAACGTTGGTTGTTGTTTATTCCATAAACCCTAGATACATATTTATAGTCCGGGGGACTTTCTAATTCGGGCGTGCACCTAACCGTGCACGGGTCAAACTCTATCTTCTACTCTAAGATACGACCTACTATATTACAGATACACGGGCATGCTAGCCCAAACTTTGCATATAAGGCCGATTCACGTATTTCTTCCGTATATAATCTTTAAGCTCATCTTGATCGCGGCCCACCTCTGACCTGGTCAAATTCCGGTGATAACACATGCTCCCCGGTTTTGGAATTGATAATTCCAAAATCACTCTATTTTTCTTCGTCGGGTCATGTCATGGCGGAAGCGGAACCATCGCAGCATTCCTCATCATGATGCCCTGTCTTCTCAACTATTCCGCGTGATTTGACCGCTGTCTTTGGGCACCGCCTCCTCGGAAACTGCTGTGGCATTGAATTTCTACTATAGCCCCTTTATTTAAACGCCCTAAGCAGTTTGCCACTTCATCCCTTTGCTCTGTTCTGGCCATCGGCACCCCAAAAACCCCCAATCTCCCATAGCCATGTCTTCCTCTTCTTCCTCCTCCACCTCGTCGGCCTTCTCTGACTCTTCCTCATCTCGCGAGCCGACGCCGGAGTGGGGCTCGTTGGCGGCGCACGACATTCTCGCCCCGACGACGTGGGACAAAGAGGAACATGATTCCTCCATCTGGTCTGAGGATGACAAATCCCTGACCGATGGAGAGGGTGACCTTCAATCCCTCGTCGAAGGGGAAGAGGAGGCGGAGAGCGAGGACGACCGCTTCTCCTGGGACGATTTCACCTCCTCCGAGGAAGATGCGGAGGAGGACGACGATGACTCCCTTGAAGGTTACCCACCAGCAAAGCGCCTCCGCACCTGGTGGGACGACGACATCGATGACGATGATGAGGAAGATGAGGCTCCCGTAGAAGGCTACGGAAGCTCCGATGAGGAGTCTATCAGCAGCTGCGCCGGAGGCAACGACGACGAGGGCATCAACGGCCCCTAGATTAGGGATCAGTAGTAGTAGTTGGCTTTTGCCCTCCTCTTCCCTGAGCAATCGGCTCTTTCTTTGTAAGAAATCCCTCTATTAATGAAGAAAATATTCCTCAATTAATTTCGCTTCCTTGTCGACTTTGCCGATCGTCGAATGGAGTCGCCGTACAACGAGCCGATAGCAGGACATGGGCTCGCATTGCGATCTGAGGCCAAGCTGTTGCCTAACCACGCGGTCCAACAGGCCTCACCAGGCCTAATTCTCGTCAAACCATCAGATTGAATTCATATCATGACAGGTCTGAACCGATTCCGTTAACTTGCTAATTTGAGCTTATTCCTCTAGAGTCGATATCAGCGTATCGGCTTTGCTATTCTGAAGTCGACGCCTGTGCATCGGCTGTATTTGCATACTGTTATCTCCGTATGTTTTCCCAAGTCGATGTCTGCACATCGGCTGTGATTTTTTTTTACTTTTTTTACTGGCGGATTTAAAATCGGCCTCCATACCTTACTGCCCATCATCCCACATGCTTGGGAAATACTTCTTGAGGTGTTGACCATTGACGGCTACTGGGAACTTCTCGCCGTCCAACTCTTCCAACATGTATGCATTACCCTTCAAGGCACTGGACGACTTTGTACGGACCGTGCCAATTAGGAGACCATTTGCCATATGCCTTGTCCCTCGGTTCCTAATGGCAACACAGACTTCCCATACTAGATCACCAACTTGAAACTCCTTTGGTCTAACCTTCTTATTGTAGGCACGAGCTACCCTGGCTTTGTTCTCCTTAATCTTCTCCAACGACCAAAGCCTAAGTTATGTTGCGTCCTCAATGGTGTCACTCATCAGAGCTGCGTATTCTTCCGCTGTCAGATCATTCTGAAACGTGACACATCTTGATCCAGCCGTAATTTCCCAAGGTAATACGGCTTCCTGTCCATAGACAAGCTGGTACGGCGAAGTCTTTATAGCTCCATGGCACGACATGCGGTAGGCCCATAACGCTTCTGATAACTTCTCATGCCAATCTCTAGGGTTCTCGTCAATCTTTCTCTTGATCAGCTTGATTAAGCTCTGATTGGACGCTTCAGCTTGCCCATTAGCCTGAGCATAGTACGGAGATGATCGGATCAGTTTAATCCCCATGTCATCGCAGAACTTCCCGAATTCTTTAGAAACAAAGACCGAACCTCCATCGGTCGTGATAGTTTGGGGAATCCCGAACCTATGAATCACGTGTTCTTTCACAAACTTGATCACATCTTCCGATTTCACCTTCTTCATAGGGACAGCTTCCACCCATTTGGTGAAGTAATCTGTGATGGCCAAAATCCATTCATGTTTTTTACTCGACGCCGGATGGATTTTGCCGATCATATCCATGCCCCACCCCCGGAACGGCCAAGGCATGATGATAGGGTTCATCGCCGATGCTTGGTACCATCTGAATCTTCCCGAACATCTGGCACGCTTGGCACCCCTTGTAGTAATTGAAGCAATCTTCAAGCATGGTGGGCCAATAAAACCTTGAGCGCCTGATTATCCACTTCATCTTGTGAGCCGACTGATGAGTTCCACAGGCGCCTTCATGCACCTCATGTAAGAGCCGATTAGACTCAGTTGGTCCCAGGCACTTGAGTAGCAACCCTTCCAACGTCCTGTAGAACATGTCGTCTCCTATGAGGACATACTTCATGGCTTTGTATCTTATCCGTTTAGGTGCCCCCCGAGCCGAATCTTTTAAGTAATTGAAGATTTCGGCTGTCCAATCATCCTGTTACAGGAATTGTACCTGAACTTCTGACCCGTCAGGTATATCTATGTAGCCTGACGCCATTTGTGCGAGATTGTTGGCCTCGGTGTTTTGGGATCTTGGGACCCAATTAAAGTTGATGTACCGAAACTGTGTCATCAACTCACGGCATTCCATCCAATATGGGAAAAGCGATTCACTCTCGCACTTATATTCATCCGTGAGCTGGTTAATCACCAACTTGGAGTCTCCAAAAAGCTCTACTGCCTCTGCCCCGGCTTCTAGTAGCAACTCCATCCCCTTACGTACCGCCTCATATTCTGCTACGTTGTTGGTGCAAGGGGTAGATAATCTGATGGAGAAGGAGTATTACTGCCCCCGAGGCGACACGAGCAGAATGCCGATGCCACAACCATCGTCGCAAGCCGATCCATCAAAGAACATAGCCCATGCACGTATAGATAGTGCTGCTATATTGGTACTGATTCGCTCAGCTATGAGATCGGCCAACGCTTGCCCTTTGACTGCTTTCGCAGGCTGATACCGGAGATCGAACTCTAACAACGCAAACATCCACTTACCCAGTCGGCCTTTCAACACAGGAGCCGACAGCATGTGCTTGACAACGTCCGACTTGCATATGACGAAGATCTCTGCCGTCAAAAGGATGTGATGCATCTTGGTGCAGGTAAAGAACAGGCAGAGGCACAGTTTCTCGACCTCAGGATACCTTGTTTCCGCGTCCAACATCCTTCTGCTGAGGTAGAAAACGACCTTTTCAACGCCCTCGTAGAGCTGCACCACTACCGAGGCGATGGACGTGTCGGCCTATCGACAAGTAGATGTAGAACGGCCTGTCTTGCTGGGGCGGAACTAGCACAGGCGGCGTTGTCAGATACCGTTTAATTTCATCAAACGCCTCGCTGTTGTTCTGCCCCCGGTGAAATTCGTCATCGGATTTAGTCTTCACCAGTGCCATGAATGGCTCGATCTCGTCCCGACAGATTAGAGATGAATCGTCGAACAAAATTGATCTTGCCGATGAGACGTTGGAGCTCCTTCTTCGTGGTGGGCGGTTGCATGGTGCGCACCGCCTCTTGACTCTTCAGGCCGATTTCAATTCCCCGTTCATGCACCAGAAAACCTAGGAACTGACCAGCCGTCACACCGAAGGCACACTTCTTCGGGTTCATTCTTAGTCCGAACTTCCGAGTTCGGTCTAGGACGTGCCGTAAATCATCCAAGTGTCCATCCATGGAGACAGATTTGACTACCACGTCGTCGATATAGATTTCCACCAACTTACCGATCAGATCATGAAATATATAATTCATAGCTCGTTGGTACGTTGCACCAGCATTCTTCAACCCAAAGGTCATGACTACATATTCAAACAAGCCTACTGCCCCTGGTACTCTGAATGCGGTCTTGTGTATATCTTCCGGAGCCATGAAGATTTGGTTATAGCCGGCGTTGCCATCCATGAAGCTCAACACCTTGTGGCCGGCAGCTGCATTGATCAGTGTTTCTGCCACAGGCATCGGATACTCGTCCTTCGGAGTGGCTCTGTTGAGATCTCGGAAATCGATGGCCACACGCCATCGGCCGTCCTTCTTCTCTACAGGAACGATACTGGAGATCCACTCAGCATACCTGCATGGCCTGATGAACCCGGCGGCCAGCATTTTCTCAATTTCTTTCTTGACTTCTTCTAGAATTTCGGCCCTCATCTGACGTGCTCGTTGCTGGAACGGCCGAAATCCTTTCTTAAGGGGGAGCCGATGCTCAATGATGCTCCTGTCTAACCCAGGCATCTCTGTGTAGTCCCATGCAAAGCAATGCGGGTATTCTTTCAATAGAGCAATCATCGACTCTCGAGCTGTGGATCTAACTTCTTGCTGATAAAAGTTGGTCGCGGCTTATCCCCGGGGCCGATGTCGACTTCCTCTAGCTCATCAGCCGAGGTGAACCCATACCCTAGCTTTCCGTCACCTGTGAGGTCGACGCCAAATACTGGGAGAGCCGGTGGTGCGGATAATACGGTCCGATCGCTGGAATCGGCCTCCATCTTGATCATCACCAGGATCTTGTGGCAGTGTCGGGGCCGATCGCGTGGACCAGCTCCCTCTTCATCCTTGCTATGAGAGCAGCTGCCCTCGTCACTACCCTTACCAGGGCGGTACCCAAGTTCTACCATGTTGATGTTGAACAAGTGTCCTGGCTGGCACCTCCCAGGGTACATATCTTCCGCCATGTTGGCGGCGTATGCCGGTGAACTCGGCACTTCCGGTGCTGCCAATGCGCATGGCAACGGTGGACGGGACTGGAGCGGCACCTCTCCTTGATGGGTCCCGAGAGCTGGTCCTGACAGAGGGTACTGATGGCTCATGATTCCCTGGATCACGCGCAGAGCGACACGCTCCAAAGTGTTCACCAGGCTCTCAGAGTGGCGGTGCAGCGAATGAGCCACCATGAAGTTGACCTCCTGACGCAGCGACTTGGTGCGTTCTTCTGACGGGGCGGACAGGTCCACTCCATCGAGTGCGCCTTCAGGTGAGAACTCCTTCCACCTGATGCCATGGGACCGGGTTCTGTGGAAGGAGCCGATGAGGTCGGCTTCGAGGACTGCCTTCATCTCGTCATGCTTCTTTTTGAGCTCGTCAGTCAGATCCTCGTACTTGACCGGAGTGCTTTCCGCCATCTCGGATGTAGATGGCGATGCGGTGGATGTCGAAGAGCGTCCCACCGGGCGTGCCAGAATTTCTTGCGGTCAGAAACCCACCGGCGGGCAGCGACTGGCAACACCGTAGAGCCGGGAACAACTAGGGCTGCGGCTGGCCCCAGTCCCTCAGAGCGACGGCCCGCAAAGCCTTCTGGTCACACGTCCGATGTTGTCGCAAGGGCGTGGCACCTGACCTATACCCGGTCGGGAAGGTGTTGGATGATGCCTCGCTTAGTTTCTGCATGGCATACACGTAAACGTTAAATACGAGCCTCGATCGGCTCTCGGGTTGTCCCGTGAATCGGCTCAAAGAGCCGATCCACCAATGATTCGTACGAGGTGCACGAATATATGGTGGTCCTGCTTGATCAAGATAAAGCTAAAGCGATCTACGATGATTTAGGGTTTTCACCGCATAATCGGATCATCCTACTCACGATTGGGCCTCGCGCTCGCGTACGGTGATCGTAAGCCGATCCTAGACAGGGCCTAAAAACCAACACGAGGTTGATCCCGGAACATCCTGTCTAGGGCTAGCAAACTACACCCTACACGCCGCTGGATCCTCCAACCCTTTGTAAGGCCTAACTATTGCGGATGTTAAACTAATCCTTGAAGAACAAGGAGCAACCGTAACGGATCGGATCTACTAAACAATGATCAAGCGGGGTGCTGCCCCTACACCTAAGATAGGTGTAAGGGCGGCTAGATGTATAAGGGTTGCACTACGACAGCATATGATACGAAGAACAATGCTAACCCTAACACATCTAAGATAACTACGTTGCTCGCCATCAAAAAGGCTTCAGGCACGAGCAACGCATGAACAACGTAAATAAGCTTATGCTGCCTAGATCGCAAGATGCGATCTAGGCAGCATGGTGCTTACCGGAGAAACCCTCGAGACGAAGGAGTTGGCGATGCGCCGAGATTTGTTTGTGTTGAACGTTGGTTGTTGTTTATTCAATAAACCCTAGATACATATTTATAGTCCGGGGGGACTTTCTAATTCAGGCGTGCACCTAACCGTGCACGGGTCAAACTCTATCTTCTACTCTAAGATACGACCTACTATATTACAGATACACGGGCATGCTAGCCCAAACTTTGCATATAAGGCCGATTCACGTATTTCTTCCGTATATAATCTTTAAGCTCATCTTGATCGCGGCCCACCTCTGACCTGGTCAAATTCCGGTGATAACAGAACCCCAAGAGGAAGGTATGATGCGCACAACAGCAAGTTTTCCCTCAGAAAGAAACCAAGGTTTATCGAACCAGGAGGAGCCAAGAAGCACGTTGAAGGTTGATGGCGGCGGGATGTAGTGCGGCGCAACACCAGGGATTCCGGCGCCAACGTGGAACCTGCACAACACAATCCAAAGTACTTTGCCCCAACGAAACAGTGAGGTTGTCAATCTCACCGGCTTGCTGTAACAAAGGATTAACCGTATTGTGTGGAAGATGATTGTTTGCAGAGAAAACGAGTAAAACAAGTATTGCAGCAGATTTGTATTTCGAGTATTAAAGAATGGACCGGGGTCCACAGTTCACTAGAGGTGTCTCTCCCATAAGATAAAAGCATGTTGGGTGAACAAATTACAGTCGGGCAATTGAGAAATAGAGAGAGCATAACAATGCACATACATGTCATGATAAGTACAGTGAGATTTAATTGGGCATTACGACAAAGTACATAGACCACCATCCAACTGCATCTATGCCTAAAAAGTCCACCTTCGAGTTATCATCCGAACCCCTTCCAGTATTAAGTTGCAAAGCAACAGACAATTGCATTAAGTATGGTGTGTAATGTAATCAACAACTACATCCTTAGACATAGCATCAATGTTTTATCCCTAGTGGCAACGAGCACAACACAACGTTAGAACTTTCTCGTCACTGTCCCGGTGTCAATGCGAGCATGAACCCACTATCGAGCATAAATACTCCCTCTTGGAGTTAAGAGCAAAAACTTGGCCAGAGCCTCTACTAATAACGGAGAGCATGCAAGATCATAAACAACACATATGTAATAACTTGATAATTAACATAACATGGTATTCTCTATCCATCGGATCCCGACAAACACAACATAGAGTATTACGGATAGATGATCTTGATCATGTTAGGCAGCTCACAAGATCCAACAATGAAGCACAATGAGGAGAAGACAACCATCTAGCTACTGCTATGGACCCATAGTCCAGGGGTGAACTACTCACTCATCACTCCGGAGGCGACCATGGTGGTGTAGAGTCCTCCGGGAGATGAATCCCCTCTCCGGCAGGGTACCGGAGGAGATCTCCAGAATCCCCCGAGATGGGATTGGCGGCGGCGGCGTCTCTGGAAGGTTTTCCGTATCGTGGTTCTTCGCATCAGGGGTTTCGCGATGGAGGCTTTAAGTAGGCGGAAGGGCAACGTGGGGGGCCACACGAGGGCCCCACACCACAGGTCGGCGTGGCCAAGGCCTGGGCCGCGCCGCCCTATGGTGGAGGCCCCTCGTGGCCCCACTTCGACTCCTCTTCGGTCTTCCGGAAGCTTCGTGGCAAAATAGGACCCTGGGTCTTGATTTCGTCCAATTCCGAGAATATTTCGTTACTAGGATTTCTGAAACCAAAAATAGCAGAAAACAGCAACTGGCTCTTCGGCATCTTGTTAATAGGTTAGTTCCAGAAAATGCACGAATATGACATAAAGTGTGCATAAAAATGTAGGTATCATCAATAATATGGCATGGAACATAAGAAATTATCGATACGTCGGAGACGTATCAGAATCCCCAAGCTTAGTTCTGCTCGTCTCGAGCAGGTAAAACGATAACAAAGATAATTTCTGAAGTGACATGCCATCATAACCTTGATCATACTATTTGTAAACATATGTAATGAATGCAGCGATCAAAACAATGGTAATCACATGAGTAAACAAATGAATCATAAAGCAAAGACTTTTCATGAATAGTACTTCAAGACAAGCATCAATAAGTCTTGCATAAGAGTTAACTCATAAAGCAATAAATCAAAGTAAAGGCATTGAAGCAACACAAAGGAAGATTAAGTTTCAGCGGTTGCTTTCAACTTGTAACATGTATATCTCATGGATAATTGTCAACATAGAGTAATATAACAAGTGCAATATGCAAGTATGTAAGAATCAATGCACAGTTCACACAAGTGTTTGCTTCTTGAGGTGGAGAGAGATAGGTGAACTGACTCAACATAAAAGTAAAAAGAATGGTCCTTCAAAGAGGAAGGCATCGATTGCTATATTTGTGCTAGAGCTTTTATTTTGAAAACATGAAACAATTTTGTCAACGGTAGTAATAAAGCATATGAGTTATGAAAATTATATCTTACAAGTTGAAAGCCTCATGCATAGTATACTAATAGTGCCCGCACCTTGTCCTAATTAACTTGGACTACCGGATCATCGCAATACACATGTTTTAACCAAGTGTCACAATGGGGTACCTCCATGCCGCCTGTACAAAGGTCTAAGGAGAAAGCTCTTTAATGCATCCATGGTAATCACATGGTTTTAACCAAGTGTCGCATTTTGGATTTCTCGCTTTTGATTATTCTCAACTTAGACATCCATACCGGGACAACATGGACAACAGATAATGGACTCCTCTTTAATGCATAAGCATGTGGCAACAATTATTATTCTCATATGAGATTGAGGATATATGTCCAAAACTGAAACTTCCACCATGAATCATGGCTTTAGTTAGCGGCCCAATGTTCTTCTCTAACAATATGCATGCTCCAACCATAAAGGTGGTAGATCTCTCTTACTTCGGACAAGACGGACATGCATAGCAACTCACATGATATTCAACAAAGAGTAGTTGATGGCGTCCCCGAAACATGGTTATCGCACAACAAGCAACTTAATAAGAGATAAAGTGCATAAGTACATATTCAATACCACAATAGTTTTTAAGCTATTTGTCCCATGAGCTATATATTGCAAAGGTGAATGATGGAATTTTAAAGGTAGCACTCAAGCAATTTACTTTGGAATGGCGGATAAATACCATGTAGTAGGTAGGTATGGTGGACACAAATGGCATAGTGGTTGGCTCAAGGATTTTGGATGCATGAGAAGTATTCCCTCTCGATACAAGGTTTACGCTAGCAAGGTTATTTGAAACAAACACAAGGGTGAATGGTGCAGCAAAACTCACATAAAAGACATATTGTAAACATTATAAGATTCTACACCGTCTTCCTTGTTGTTCAAAACTCAATACTAGATATTATCTAGACTCTAGAGAAACCAAATATGCAAACCAAATTAGCAAGCTCTAAGTGTTTCTTCATTAATAGGTGCAAAGTATATGATGCAAGAGCTTAAACATGAGCACAACAATTGCCAAGTATCAAATTATCCAAGACATTTTAGAGTTACTACATGTAGTATTTTCCAATTCCAACCATATAACAATTTAACGAAGAAGAAACTTCGCCATGAATACTATGAGTAGAGCCTAAGGACATACTTGTCCATATGCTACAGTGGAGCGTGTCTCGCTCCCACAAAGTGAATGCTAGGATCCATTTGATTCAAACAAAACAAAAACAAAAACAAACCGACGCTCCAAGCAAAGTGCATAAGATGTGACGGAATAAAAATATAGTTTCAGGGGAGGAACCTGATAATGTTGTCGATGAAGAAGGGGATGCCTTGGGCATCCCCAAGCTTAGACGCTTGAGTCTTCTTAGAATATGCAGGGGTGAACCACCGGGGCATCCCCAAGCTTAGAGCTTTCACTCTCCTTGATCATATTGCATCATACTCCTCTCTTGATCCTTGAAAACTTCCTCCACACCAAACTCGAAACAACTCATTAGAGGGTTAGTGCACAATAAAAATTAACATGTTCAGAGGTGACACAATCATTCTTAACACTTCTGGACATTGCATAAAGCTACTTGGACATTAATGGATCAAAGAAATTCATCCAACATAGCAAAAGAGGCAATGCAAAATAAAAGGCAGAATCCGTCAAAACAGAACAGTCCGTAAAGATGGATTTTATTAGGGCACCAGACTTGCTCAAATGAAAATGCCCAAATTTAATGAAAGTTGCGTACATATCTGAGGATCACTCACGTAAATTGGCTTAATTTTCTGAGTTACCTACGAGAAAATTAGACCCAGATTCGTGACAGCAAAGAAATGCTGTTTCTGCGCAGTAATCCAAATCTAGTATTTACTTTACTATCAAAGACTTTACTTGGCACAACAAAACTCAAAACTAAGATAAGGAGAGGTTGCTACAGTAGTAAACAACTTCCAAGACTCAAATATAATAACAAAAATATTGTAGTAAAAACATTGGTTGTCTCCCATAAGCGCTTTTCTTTAACGCCTTTCAGCTAGGCGCAGAAAGTGTGTATCAAGTAACATCAAGAGATGAAGCATCAACATCATAATTTGTTCTAATAATAGAATCATAAGGTAACTTCATTCTCTTTCTTGGGAAGTGTTCCATACCTTTCTTGAGAGGAAATTGATATTTAATATTACCTTCCTTCATATCAATAGTAGCACCAACGGTTCGAAGAAAAGGTCTTCCCAATATAATGGGGCAAGATGCATTGCATTCAATATCCAAGACAAAAAAATCAACGGGGACAAGGTTATTGTTAACCATAATATGAACATTATCAACTTTCCCCAAAGGTTTCTTTTTAGCATTATCGGCGAGATTAACATCTAGATAACGAGTTTTTCAATGGTGGCAAGTCAAGCATATCATAGACTTTTTTAGGCATAACAGAAATACTTGCACCAAGATCACATAAAGCATTACAATCAAAATCTTTGACTCTCATTTTAATGATGGGCTCCCAACCATCCTCTAGCTTTCTAGGAATAGAAGTTTCAAGTTTTAGTTTTTCTTCTCTAGCTTTTATGAGAGCATTTGTAATATGTTTTGTGAAAGCCAAGTTTACAGACGCTAGCATTGGGACTTTTAGCAAGTTTTTGTAAGAACTTTATAACTTCAGAGATGTGGCAATCATCAAAATCTAAATCATTACAATCTAAAGCAATGGGATTATCATCCCCAAGGTTGGAAAAAATTTCAGCAGTTTTATCACAGGCGGTTTCAGCGGTTTTAGCAGTTTCGGGTAATTTTGCGCGCTTTGCACTAGGAGTAGAAACATTGCCAACACCAATTATTTTACCATTAATAGTAGGAGGTGCAGCAACATGTGAATCATTAGCATTGCTAGTGGTGGTAATAGTCCAAACTTTAGCTACATTTTTCTCTTTAGCTAGTTTTTCATTTTCTTCTCTATCCCACCTAGCACGCAGTTCAGCCATTAATCTTATATTCTCATTAATTCTAACTTGGATGGCATTTGCTGTAGTAACAATTTTATTTTCAATATCCCTATTAGGCATAACTTTTGATTTCAAAAGATCAACATCGAAGGCAAGACTATCAACTCTAGAAGCAAGAATATCAATTTTATTGAGCTTTTCCTCAACAGATTTGTTAAAGGCGGTTTGTGTACTAATAAATTCTTTAAGCATGGCTTCAAGTCAGGGGGTGTATTCCTATTATTGTTGTAAGAATTCCCATAAGAATTAGCATAACCGTTACCATTATTATAAGGATATGGCCTATAGTTATTACTAGAATTGTTCCGATAAGCATTGTTGTTGAGATTATTATTTTTAATGAAGTTTACATCAACATGTTCTTCTTGGGCAACCAATGAAGCTAACGGAACATTATTAGGATCAACATTAGTCCTATCATTCACAAGCATAGACATAATAGCATCAACCTTATCATTCAAGGAAGAGGATTCTTCAACGGAATTTACCTTCTTACCTTGTGGAGCTCTTTCCGTGTGCCATTCAGAGTAATTAACCATCATATTATCAAGAAGCTTTGTTGCTTCACCAAGAGTGATGGACATAAAGGTACCTCCAGCAGCTGAATCCAATAAATTCCGCGAAGAAAAATTTAGTCCTACATAGAAGGTTTGGATGATCATCCAAGTAGTCGATCCATGGGTTGGGCAATTTTTAACCAAAGATTTCATTCTTTCCCAAGCTTGAGCAACATGTTCATTATCCAATTGTTTAAAATTCATTATGCTACTCCTCAGAGATATAATTTTAGCAGGGGGATAATATCTACCAATAAAAGCATCCTTGAATTTAGTCCATGAATCAATACTATTCTTAGGCAGCGATAGCATCCAATCTTTAGCTCTTCCTCTTAATGAGAAAGGAAACAATTTAATTTTATAATGTCACCATCTACATCTTTATACTTTTGCATTTCACACAATTCAACAAAATTATTGAGATGGGCAGCAGACATCATCGGAACTAACACCGAGAAAATTGCTCTCGCATAACAAGATTCGATAAAGCGGGTTTAATTTCAAAGAATTCTGTCTGTAGTAGCAGGTGGAGCAATAGGTGTGCATAGGAAATCATTATTATTTGTGCTAGTGAAGTCACACAACTTAGTATTTTCAGGGGTGGCCATTTTAGCAGTAGTAAATAAAGCAAACTAGATAAAGTAAATGCAAGTAACTAATTTTTTTGTGTTTTTGATATAGCAAACAAGACAGTAAATAAAGTAAAACTAGCAACTAATTTTTTTGTGTTTTGATATAAGTGCAGCAAACAAAGTAGTAAATAAAATAAAGCAAGACAAAAACAAAGTAAAGAGATTGAGAAGTGGAGACTCCCCTTGCGGCGTGTCTTGATCTCCCGGCAACGGCGCCGGAAAATATGCTTGATGGCGTGTATTTCACACGTTCGTTGGGAACCCCAAGAGGAAGGTATGATGCGCACGGCAGCAAGTTTTCCCTCGAGAAAGAAACCAAGGTTTATCGAACCAGGAGGAGCCAAGAAGCACGTTGAAGGTTGATGGCGGCGGGATGTAGTGCGGCGCAACACCAGGGATTCCGGCGCCAACGTGGAACCTGCACAACACAATCCAAAGTACTTTGCCCCAACGAAACAGTGAGGTTGTCAATCTCACCGGCTTGTTGTAACAAAGGATTAACCGTATTGTGTGGAAGATGATTGTTTGCAGAGAAAACAAGTAAAACAAGTATTGCGGCAGATTTGTATTTCGAGTATTAAAGAATGGACCGGGGTCCACGGTTCACTAGAGGTGTCTCTCCCATAAGATAAAAGCATGTTGGGTGAACAAATTACGGTCGGGCAATTGACGAATAGAGAGAGCATAACAATGCACATACATGTCATGATAAGTACGAGTGAGATTTAATTGGGCATTACGACAAAGTACATAGACTGCCATCCAAGCTGCATCTATGCCTAAAAAGTCCACCTTCGGGTTATCATCCGAACCCCTTCCGGTATTAAGTTGCAAAGCAACGAGACAATTGCATTAAGTATGGTGCGTAATGTAATCAATAACTACATCCTTAGACATAGCATCAATGTTTTATCCCTAGTGGCAACGGCACAACACAACCTTAGAACTTTACGTCACTTGTCCCAGGTGTCAATGCGGGCATGAACCCACTATCGAGCATAAATACTCCCTCTTGGAGTTAAGAGCAAAAACTTGGCCGAGCCTCTACTAATAACGGAGAGCATGCCGGATCATAAACAACACATATGTAATAACTTGATAATTAACATAACATGGTATTCTCTATCCATCGGATCCCGACAAACACAACATAGAGTATTACGGATAGATGATCTTGATCATGTTAGGCAGCTCACAAGATCCAACAATGAAGCACAATGAGGAGAAGACAACCATCTAGCTACTGCTATGGACCCATAGTCCAGGGTTGAACTACTCACTCATCACTCCGGAGGCGACCATGGCGGTGTAGAGTCCTCCGGGAGATGAATCCCCTCTCCGACAGGGTGCCGGAGGAGATCTCCAGAATCCCCCGAGATGGGATTGGCGGCGGCGGCGTCTCTGGAAGGTTTTCCGTATCGTGGTTCTTCGCACCAGGGGTTTCGCGACGGAGGCTTTAAGTAGGCGGAAGGGCAACGTGGGGGGCCACATTAGGGCTCCACACCACAGGTCGGCGCGGCCTGGGCCGCGCCGCCCTATGGTGGCGGCCCCTCGTGGCCCCACTTCGACTCCTCTTCGGTCTTCCGGAAGCTTCGTGGCAAAATAGGACCCTGGGTCTTGATTTCGTCCAATTCCGAGAATATTTCGTTACTAGGATTTCTGAAACCAAAAACAGCAGAAAACAGCAGCTGGCTCTTCGGCATCTTGTTAATAGGTTAGTTCCAGAAAATGCACGAATATGACATAAAGTGTGCATAAAACATGTAGGTATCATCAATAATATGGCATGGAACATAAGAAATTATCGATACGTCGGAGACGTATCAGAGCTTCATTTGATGAGGACCAGATGAACCATGTGATGTAGCTCGGCTTTGACGCTATTGTTGTCTCAGCTTGTCAAACGATGTGTTGGAGGGTATTTTCAAGAAGATATCCTAGAGGTTAGCGCGATTATACTCCCGGGTTAGACCAAGTTAGTAAGTCTTCTGGTAGAGGTGCAGTCACTCTTGAAGGTAGAGGCTTCTGCTTTCTTGATGAAGTGGAGATGCTTCAGCGGATCTTGAAGGTATTGGCTTTTGCTTTGTTGGCGTAGTAGAGATGCTTCAGCTGACCTTGAAGGTAGTCGGTGTAGATAGGGGTCTGAGTTAGTTTCCCTGACGGTTGAAAAACAACTGCTAACGGGTTTAGAGTTAGAGTCTTTCGTTAATCTACCCAATTAACTAGCAGTTAGCAATACATTGACGAGGCAAATTTTAATCCTAACATTACATGTGACACCCATACAACCATAACCAGAGACAAAATACCACTAACAGAGGCTACTGGTATTTTTCCTAGATGCACAGTAACAAAACAAGATCAACACAATTGGAATCATTCAAAAATATTTATTTTTCAATTTTTGAGACTCAAAATACTAACCAGAAACAGTGATCAAGCTTTATTTATTAAAAAATCGCACAAAAATCCTAAAAATACAAGGTCAGTGGCGTCTGAAAGATAATTCCATACTGGTTCTAGTGCAATTGGAATCAAATCAATCGGAGCTACCAAACTATTTTTATTAGCAAAAGAGTACACTGGCAGATTTCCTTTTTTAATTTCTGTTTCACAAATTTCAAGCAATTTAAAAAGGGCGGGAACGTCGAAATAGCAAGACATACATGCACACAGCAAACAGATACAAACACTCAAGGCACTAACGCAGCACACTAGGGAACTACAAGCAATCATCACACCAACCATGATACTCTAAGTACACAGAAATTCCTAATGCGCGGGGGTAGTTCAATCAAAGCGATTGGGTTTGTCCTATCCATCCTATAGGTTTGGGGCTGGTCGCATATGTTGACGTCTTCATATTGTTGGCATCGTCTTCAATAAGGAACCTTGTAATCATTGGTGGTGAAGGGGCCGGGTGTTGAGTCGTTGATGTTGAGGCGGAGGAGAAAACTGTGTAGAACTTCTAGTCTCGACATCTCGGAAACATGAGGTCTTCGAAGAGGTAACTGTTGAGGTGCTCCCGAAGTCGAGATCTTCTCGTGGCTGGCCTAAAAATTACTAGTCAAGAAACTGAGGACTTGACCCCTGACGACTGCAAAAAGTGCAAGCCCAAGGAGGAACAAGGTCAGATCTTTGACATACTTTGGTGAAAACCAGAGACATGATGTTATCATCCCTACATGAGCACGACTAAGTCGGCATCCAATCTTCAATAGCTGCTGTTGGAGATACGTGAGACTTCAAAAAAAAGTTGATCCATCTTCGACTTCGAGTCTCCGGTCTGAGTCGGGGACATCGTCCAATATGTAGGTTTGAATTGGATGAGACAATAGAGTAAGAACTTTCAAACCCTTTTATAAAGCAGAGAGATAAGAATTTAGAAGCTTTGAATAAATAAGAGAAGTAGAAGCTACACTTCCGACTAAAGATATAATTTGTTTCATAAATAGTTTTCCCCAAGTAATAGTTTCCTAGCTAACGTCCATGCTAACTAAGGTCTCCTACAGTCAGGATAGCTCTGATACCGGCTACTGTGGGGACCCCGGACTAGCTGTCCAAAATCCCTGTTATGTATACAGTTCACGATCCCATGATCAGTGCGTCGTGAACACATAACCGAACTGATATCAAATTACACCATCCATTACAAGGCGGAATAAGAAAATTACAATGAGGTCACATGACCATTACTTACATAATAGCCTCGATGGGCCTAACTAAACATCAGAGTAGCAACATCACTTCAACAGCGTAGTACCCAAGTCATCCGCCATAACCCTACGAGCAGGCGAGCGGGAAGACGTTCCTAGCTCGCATAGACGTCGTCAACTCCTTCTTCATCCATCGTGTTCCTCCGAGTCTGGCCAAGTAAATAGCCGGGGACAAAGCCGTGAGTACATTGGAATTGTACTCGCAAACCATCAAGAAAGGTGCTAACAATGCTAACTAAAAGAGACAAGAGAAGAAGGATAGTTTCTCTTGTGGATATAGCATGTGAAAGAGAATCAGTTTCTCTTGTGGATATAGCATGTGAAAGAGAATCGGTTTCTCTTGTGGATATAGCATCCCAACATCGCAGATTGAAGGGGACACTAAGAGGGTTCTATGAGATCTCTATATCTTTGTTAAAGAAGATACTTCAAAAGAGTTCTACAACATAAAACACTAGGAAGGGGGTAACCTGAGTTTATTTCCTTTCCGACCATCTCCACATGGTCAACCAAACCATTCTAGTACCCTTCCGGTACTCCGAAAACAAGTTCCTTTTTTTCCTTTGGTAAACACTTTCTCAAACAAAACTCATCAGGCTAAGCAACAACCATTTCAACCGTCCATGACCGCGGACACGGCTATTCGAATAGATTTGACTCTGCGAGTTTGCACACTTTCCCCACAAGATCCGCGAGTTTATCATGTGGGCATCATCCCTGCATATCAACTATGCCATGACAAAAACTCGGACATAGCCTTTCGCCTATTCGTCTAAGCACGGGATCCTACCCTATGGAGTATGTACCTCCCCGGCACCGTGGCAGCTCACCTCACTTTGAGCGTGGCTCCACCGCCAAGCCAGGAGACCCATAGTGTCTTCCGGACGGGTCAGCCCCGAAGGCCTCCCGTTATACTATTGTCTCCACCTACGACAACCCGGACTCGGGGGTACCTTACACTTGTATAGTTGTGCGGTGTCCCATGCTAAGAAGAACAAACTACGAGCTAAGCCCCGTCCCACTCCAGGGTAATGTGGTTGCGTGGGTTAATTGTCACGGGTGAATACTTAGGCGCCAAAGTTTTCGAAAACAAGATTTTCTTTTCAACCATCTTTGCCAAGATCCTTTCCTTTCATAAACACACGCTTGGGTAAGTCCAACTCACCCAAGGTTTTCAAAAATTCTTTTCAACAAGGTATTTTTCCAAGGGGGTTCCCAACCTATAGTTTTATGAAGGAACTAAGAGTCACAATGACATGATGCTAGCCATCATACCACTAAGGGGACGATAATTGAGGTGTTAAGGGGATCATACATACTTAGGATAAGCATGTATAGGGACAACATAAGTTGGAAGATTCAACAAGGTTCAAGATGTTAATCATCATACCGCTAAGAAGATGATAATATAGATGGTCAAGGGGACATACATGCTCAGGGTATGCATGCATAAGATCAACAAGGGGTTCAACATACTCGAGAGTAAGTATGCAGAACATCAACAAGGGGGTTCAAGAAGGGTGCCAAGAGGTCGACACACACAAGATAAGTGGGCATACCCCTCACACTTAGAGGGTACACCAAGATCATGATGTTGTTACTACTACACTCACAAGGGGTGTAGGAGTGAATCGACAAGAAGTGTCACATGCTTAAGGTAAGCATGTAACTCAACAAGGTAGGATGGCACAGCCATGATCAACAAGTATACCAACGATTACTAAGATGATCATGAAGTATGACCAAGAGGATCATCATGCTTAAGACAAAGCATGCATCGACAAGATAAAGAGACTAACACACACAAGATCAAGAGACAAGAGTAATAATAAGGTGACAACAATATGAGACACGTCAATCAGAGATCAAGAGATGGCTTGCCTTGGCTTATTTGTCCCTGGACTTCTTCAACTCCATCAAATAAGAATTCCAACAACATATATAAAATCCTCGTCCGATTCCACTTCTTCTTCTTCTCCGGAATTGTTCGCGTCTATCGCCGGAAAATATAAAAGGAACACAATCAATCACAATGCACCAACAAAACAAACATACAACAAGCATAATTTAACCATTCAATAAAGAGCTACCATACAAAGGACTTATAGATTCCACAGAACAACTCTAAGAGAACCCATTTTATTTACCTAGTAAAGGTATGAGAGTATCACAACTTAGCAATTGCCTCTCTCGGTTATTACCATGGTATGAACCAAACATCCCCTGGTAGATAACATCATAAAGAGGACAAGAGCATTAGCTTGACATCAAATACATTCACAAATCATTTTCAAACATTTTTGGAAAAGTAGAAAACAGTTTTCCTAACTTAGTTTGCTCACATAACACAACATCCAAAATAGGAAGCAAACCATATTCCACATCATTTGAAAACTTAAGAAAAACAATATGGCTAATGTTAAGTTGCAGAGGTTTTGTTTTGCAAGCATAAAACAAAGGTTGCCCAGTTCTAATAAAAGAGAAGGTCAAAGGTTTTAAAATGAATCAAAAAGTTTTGGTCCAACAATGCATGTCACACATATACATTACTAACAGTAACAAATATGCATGAACAGAGACTAATACTATTTTTCCTAGATGGCCAGTACTAATACAAGACTAACCCAATTGGAATCACCCAAAAATATTAAACCTACAATTTTAGGAATTTCTTTGAATCTGACTGTACAGAAAAGAAGATCTGTAAGCCATAAATCATAGAAAAATCCTAAAAATATGAGACCACTGGCATTTGAAAGATATTTAAACAGAGATGCATACACAATTGGATTTGGGTTCAAATTATTTCTGAAACTCTCACAAATGGATTGACAAGATTACTGCATGTCTATACCATTTGCTTTACCTCTGGAGTTACAGAACAGATAAAGGTTTGAAACTTGTTTGGGATGATTAAGGAAACATTCAGTAGTCCTACAGAACTGGAATCACTCAATTAGGTTCAAATATGGATTTTTGGTGATTTAAAAGCTAACAGCCATGTCTGCAGAACACACAGAACAAGTTTATTTCACCACAAATCGTACACGACTCATAAAAATATAAGGTCAGCTGCATCTGAAAGGTATTGAAAATCTGGTTCTTACCCAACTGGTTTCATCCAAAAATTCGTTTCCAAGCTCCTCGTTTAATTCGACAAAGTCAGATCTGACCAGATATTGATCTGCGAACCATTTCAGTTTCAGGAGGTCAATCGAAGTAAAACCACCGCAAAAACGAAGGTATTGAAGAGAGCTTTCACCCGCAGTTGAGTTTGCTCAAAAAGGTTTTGTAAAACTGCACAAATCTAACAAACAGTGAACCTGCATGTTTAGAGAACTCTATTTACCGTGGGAACTCCGTAACGAATTTGAGTATGATACCAACGCCAAGTTGTAGATCTTTTCAGTATCTAACTGGGGAACTTTGAATCGCTCGATTTGGATCTGCACACGAGATTTGGTGGATTTTACAAGTTCGTACCAGAATCTGAAACAGCAAGATAACAGAAATTACTGCAGGGATTTGGACGAACTTTGCTCAAGAACTTCAGATCTGAGGATAGCTCAAGCTTCTCCATGCTTGGACCAACATGCACCTGCATCAAGATCTAATCTTAGCAATGGAGGAAGAAGAAGAGGAGATTAAACCATCTAGGGTTGGGGAGAAGAGGGAGAGGGAGGATCTCATGGTGAGGGGAAGCTTGAGGGAGGAGAAGAGCTTCATCTTGGTGGATTTCCATGGCCATGGCTGGCCATGCAATCAAGGAGGGGCAGCAGCTCGTGGGAGAAGGAGGGGAGGGAGTGGGTGTGAGTGGAGAGAGCAAAAATGAGAGCAAAGGGGGAGGTGGCCGGCCAAGGAGGGGTTTTTATAGAGGGAGGGAGTGATGGCAGCCCCTTATTTGATTGGCCAAGGTGGGTGGCTGCCCATTTATTTGTTGGGGTAGTTGGGAGGCAAGGCTTGCAAGAGAAGGAAATGAGGAGGAGGGGCTGGCCGAATTTCAAGTCATGGCCGGCTCCTTTCTTGTCATGAACAAGTGAGAAATGTGAGAGAGATGCACAACATCCATGTGAATAGATATGTGCATGATGTTGAGGAGAAAATGTCAAAGAGTGACTTTGATGATGATAAAAATAGGAGTAGATACATATAGATAAAAAGGAGTATGAAGGTGACATGTGCCATGAGAATAATCTCCACCACTTTGGTTGAGACCAACTTATGATGAAGATAGTTCCCAAGGTATATTTGATGATTAGAAGTTTTTATTTGAATTCAATTTTGGAAGGATTGGGATTGACCACATGCAACAATGCATGTGCATGTCAAGGTAGATGGGATGGTGGTTTAGACAATTATAGAGCAAGACTAAGAGACATGGTGAGTGAAGTAACCATGTCCTCACAAGGATGAATATGGTGGCAGAAATCACCAATTCATGAGGTCAGGGTGATGATGGAAAAGAATAGAGGATTGAGATGGGTATGATGAGATATAACTTGTTCTTCAAATAAGAGGTAAATTGGGAGTGATTTGAAAATATCAAATGATCATCCATTTGATCAAAAATTGGAGGATGGAGGGGATACAATGTGGTGGATCAGAGATGTGCATAAGATGTGCAAGAGTTGCCATTTGAAAAAGAGTTTAATTGAAAGGTATGGGACACACCTCAATTGTCTAGAGACAATTGGGAAAGAACCCAAGTGGAAATGGAATTTGAAAAGGTTGAGAGAAAACTAGTTGGAACATAGGAGTTCAAAATATTCTACTTGCTTTCTCAAGTTAGGTAGAGTTTTTCTCAAATGTAAAATAATCAAGAGGGAAACAAGAAATGGTATAGGTACCATAAACAAGCTTTTTGTTAAAACAAAGCAAAATAGAAATAATGTTTTATAAATCAATACTTGGTAGAAATGGGATGAAAAACAAAACCCATTTTAGTTCCTTGTTTTCTTTGAAGAGAAATCTTGGAAAGTTTTAATAAAACTAGAAGTAGTTTTGTGATCAAAACTAGAGAAGGAAAACTGTAGGATTTTTGAGGAGGGAAACTAATTTAGGGAGGAGTGTTCTCAAGGGTAGATGGTGGCTACAAAATGTATCCATCATTCCCACTCTTGGTTTTGTGAAGATTAAACTTGAATAAAAACAAGAGGTAAAAGTAAAGGAAGTGATCTAGAGTTGAATCATTGGATAGGGTATAAGATCAAGTTGAATATATGTGATGCAAGGGTAGAATGAGACATGCAGGATGTGGAAATTGTAGAGGGAGATGCACAGATGAGATCCATGCATTGAGATCACCAAGTTGTGAATTAAGGATGATTGAGCTATCTTGTACCACAAAGAGAGAAATCAAGATGGCACACCCATGTTGTCACCAGGAGAGAGGTTTGATGTAGTAAGAAGGAAAACAATTCCTCCTAAACCACACATGTGTTTTATTTGGTGAGTTGCTTGTTTAACCACTAGGGGTGTCGTTCTATGAGGTAGCTCAAGACAAAATTCAACAAGCAAATCAAGACAATTCATCTACCAACAGATCAAGGCAATTCACCTTAATTAGTCTATAGAAAAAGTTTTTGTTCCCCCTGATTTTTGAAATAAGGACAACTAATCAAGGTTGAAAAAGTTGGGGTGTTACAATTCCATCATCCGCGAGGAAGTACAAGCAGCGATCCCGATAAGTACAACCATTCGACATGAGCAGTACAACCACTATATATAGGAAATACAAGAAAACTAATTAAAAACCAAATGTAGAAAAAAATAATCTCGTCATCTGCGTGGAAGTACGAACGTTGATTTAGAGAAGTTCAAGCGGAGACTACAGGAAGTACATGCAATAAGGGAGCACAAGTACCCAAAGAAGATCCCCAAATAATTTGACATAGAAACGTTAGGAAGTCCAAAGATTAAGATTCGGGAGCAGAATCTCTTAAATAGAGCATAGGGACAATCTAAAATTATCATTCCAAAACACACATGTTTAGTTTTAGTAAAACACACTAGTATCAAAACATTTCTGGAAAGTACAACCACGAAGGCCAAAAAGTACAAGGACATGTCGCTGGAAGTTCAGATGCGCGTGGTTGTGCTGAGCATTTATGTGGCCGTGGACCTCAAACGGACACTATACGAGAAAATGATAGTTGTTTTACTGAACACTTTTGTGAAACAACGTCAAGAAGTACAACCATTTGACATAGGCAATACACCCACTTAATGTAGGAAGTATAAGAAAACCGACAAAATCCACATGTAGAAAAAACAAAATAATACCATCACCCGAGAGGAAGTTCAAATACTTGAGTATGATAAGTACAACTATGCTACATAAGCAGTACACCCACTTAATATAGGAAGTACGAGAAAACCAACAAAATCTAAATGTAGAAAAAACAAAATAATACCACCACCCACAAGGAAGTTCAAATACTTGTTTACGAGAAGTACAACCATTCGGCATAAGCAGTACACCACTTAATATAGGAAGTACAAGAAAACCGACAAAATCTAAATGTAGAAAAAACGAAATAATTCCACACCCCGTGAGGAAGCTCAAATACTTGAATACAAGAAGTGCAACCATTCGACATAAGAAGTATACACACTTAATATAGGAGGTATAAGAAAACCGGAAAGTTCCAAATGTCGGAAAAACAAAATGATTACATCATTCGCGAGGAAGTACAAGCAGTGATTTCGAGAAGTACAAGCATAGACTACATGAAGTACAAGCGGTAATTACATGAACTACAAAGTGTCCAAAGAAAATACAGGAATTATAGCTGTTTTACTGAACACTATCATGAAACCGCACCGAGAAGTACAACCGCATTGCTCGATAAGTACAAGTTCATGTCGAGGGAAGTTCAGTGCTCTGTTTTTTCGGGGCGGAAATCTATTGTGCAAATCTCATCGATTTGATCACCAACCACTTCAATCATTGTCACCAAAAGCTTTATATGGTAGAGTATATGTCTAATTTCATTACCTACAACATTTTCCAACAAATAAATGGATCTAATCCATCGAATTCAAATCGTTATCCCACAAAATATACCAGAAACATGATTTCAAAACTTCTAAAATTAGTTTTAAACCGTTCGGATTTGGAAAAAATGGTAGATACAAAAAAGATGCGTCATTTTGACACCTTTCCAACCGTATATCATTACCATTGTTTAAATATACTGCATGGAAATCATGGGCAAATCATTCGGTGCCCGTCACATAAAATGGGCGGACAGTAATTCGAGATTTTCTCTTAAACTGTAAGTAATTAGAGAAAACAATTTGAATAAGAAAGTTGCGCCTAGTCCATAGCTTTCCAACGGCATATCATTTGCATCATTCCGATATACGGTTGAAACAAATCATCCAAATTACTGTCCGCTCGTTTTTTGAGTACGTCCAAATTTCGGTATTTTCAAAATTATTCAAAAACTGTGAAGATTTTGAAAAAACGTAAAACATGAAAAAGTTGCGCAATTTCATTATCTATCCAACGGTATATCATTTGAACATTTTGGAGAAGCGACTCGAAAATCGAACTAAAAGTTCGTTTTCTGGCCAAATAGAAGCGTTTTCGTATTTTCAAAATTAAATTTAAACCGTGCATAATCTGCGAAAGTTGTGAACATGACAAAGTTGCGGTTTTTCATTATCTATCCAACGGTATATCATTTGCATAGTTCCGACAAATGGTTGAGAAACTCGAGGTATAATCAGTACCTCTGGGTTCAGGTAAGTTCAGGTAAGTTCGACAGTAAGTTGAACCCTGTTATCCGGGAAGTACAACCTTGTGTTCAGAAAAGTACAAGTCGGTGCTCAGAATATTATTATGCAACCGATTGCAGAATAGTGCTGGTATATATATATATATATATATATATATATATATATAGGTCTGCTATTCTCGAACCGGTTCGAGAATAACTATTCTCGAACCCTTTCTGAACTTCCCGGTACATGGATCTGAACTTCTTCTTCCCTGCATCTGAACTTCCCGGCGGACTTTAATATTGTACATGGCGAACTTCCGAAACTTGAGTCTAGTTTGAAGTGAACTTCAGAAAATATAGCGAACTTCCGTCGCATCTGAACTTCTCTGGAACCCACTTGTGAACTTCTGGATATTTCCAAGTGAACTTCTCGACGGGATACCAGAATTGCATGTTCGTGCGGACACTATTTTCATTTTTATTTTCATACCACTTATCGGATGGATACATACAATATACCGTTGGATTTGTACGGAAATTTCGCAACTTTTTCATGTTCATTGTTTTCCCAAATTCTGTATTGTTTAAAACTAATTTTAAATATACAAAACAACGTTTTCGCGGATTTATCTCTTTTCGTGCAGTTTTGGGGTTCTAGTTTTCAAACCGTTTATCAGATTGATGTGTATGATATGCCGTTGGAAAGCTGATGAATAGGCGCACCTTTCTCATGAAGAACACTTTTCTAAATTATTTACAGTTTAAGAGCAGATTTGAAAATACGTGATTGCTCTTTTCGAGCTTCTCGGTTTTTCGAACTGTTTTTTATGGATTATTTCCGAACCACTAGTCGGAATGTACCAAATGATATTGCGTTGAAAAGATATTGATTAGGCGCATCTTTTTAATGTTGAATGTTTTTCCAAATTCTTAATTATTTTAGTTTAATTTTAGAAATTCATAAAACTGAAAATAACACCGACACGGGAACATTTCGAAATTGGCTCTTCTAGATTGATTAGGTGTGGCATTGCGGTATGTTAGAGTATTAATAGAGTTATATTAGTGCTAATTGTACGTGGAGTTGGTCGATTTACGCAATTGGTAGTCGTACGAATGGTTTCTATGTGTATGATTTCCGCCCACAAGTGTGTGAGCTACTCGAATATGAAAGTGAACTTCCCGATATCTATTAGTGAACTTCCCATCGCGGTATAAAAGTTTCGGGCATGTTTAAATTGAACTTCCTACGCGGTTCAAAGTGAACTTTCGCTCCGTAAAAAAGTGAATTTTAACAACAAAAAATCCGGCATGTGCGTGATGAACATCCTCCGCGTTGAAATATAACATTTGACAAAAGACAAGTGATTGCACTGCCCGTGTGCTGCAACACATTTTACACAACTTTATTAATCTGTGCGAAAACGAAATTTGTAAAATTGAAATCACAAACGTACACATCCAAGTTAGCAGTTCAAAACCAGTCTTACAGGTTCAGTAGAAGTAGCACCTGGTTGCTACACATTTACTCGATGCACAAACTTCATGTCGAAGAAGTAAACTTTTCATACGGTAGGCTGCACATCTTTTTCACAAATAAGTGTACTGCTCCACCAGATACATGACAGTTAACTTAGCACATAGTTTATATACAGAAATCATCCGCCCCGCAGCACAAACACTGGAAGTGAACTTCAGGAATAATTCATCTAGCAGACTCAAATGAAAATCCATCTAGCAGGGAAAATCTAAAGTGAAGCATCAGGATACATGAACATCACGAATAGGAGAAGTGAACTCCACAAAGTAGTATAAGTAAGCTGCATGCATCCCACGTCATCAGCAATGCTCCTGCAACAAATGCCCCCACGACGTGAGGCTGTTGGGCATGACGACGCCATGGATAGGGAGCGACCACCAAGCCGTGTCCACCCTGAAGTAGACGGGGCTGGCACCACATTTATGACCTCGTCCTCTCCAGCATTGCCCCGTCGGGGTGGCGGCACTCAGGGGAGTCCCTATTGTATATACATGTAATGCTCGAACAATAAGAATGGACTTCCCAAATACCTAGCACCAAAGTTAACTAATTAGGTGAATAATAACTCGAAATATTGGATTATAATGAAAGAACATAGTAGATCAGCAGTCCATAGCTTCGATCATCTTTCGAGAAGATCACCAATTATATTTGAGAAATACAATGATTAGATCTTCAAAAGTTCACATAAGTTGTCTTTCTGGAAATTAACACAAACTATTTCTTGTCGGCAAACAGCTTATTTCTTCTTGTCAACAAACCTTAAGCTGTTGCCGAACAGTGAACTCCACACAATATAAAAGTTAACTTTGCTCCGAGAACAAAGTGAGTTCTATTTGTTTTATCATCCACGCATCAACACATACATTTGCATTCCATGAACAATATTTTTATATATAAAAGTAACTACTGGTTTTTCTAAGATTGGATAACTAGAGCTAGTCATGCATGAATCAGCCATACTGCATATACATTTGTTTCTTACTACTACATCCATATGAATGGGATAAAGTGCAGGGAAACCCATAGTCATTCCAAAGAATTGTCTAGTAAGAACAATTTACTCACAACCATTGTACTCTCAAAGTGGAATTATGAATAACTAATTGTTGTTCTCATGCGCATAAAACAAATAGGGGCACCAACTTCCAAGAAAGACAGAACAATCAACTAACACAGTAGAGTGGCGCAAGGAGTTCAGAAAATTATAATCTTCCTTGTGGAAGGAGAAAGAGAAACCAGAAATATACCTCTCATTATCCGACATGGAATTGCATCTGAACTTCTCATTACTACTACATCCATATGAATGGGATAAACTTCAGCATGATGAATTGATAAAAGTGAACTTCTCAGAGAAATAAAAGTGAACTCCACTTTTTCAAGGGAAAGCGGATGTAGTTACAAAAGGAATTTCCCATATGTTCAAAGTGAACAGGCTGAAAATAAGGTGATCTTTCAGCAAGATGAGGTGAACTACTGACTAATTCAAAGTGAACTTTTCGGGGCGCTCAAGTTGAACTTCCAGTATTCAGAGCAATGACTAAATTATAAAGGTTAACTTCTTTTTTTCCCTTGTTCAGAGAACTACTATATGCATAACTTAATTAACTCAAAAACAAAACCAGAAATCTGGAGTTGTAGCTTGACAAAAGTCCCCCAAATAAAAATGATTGTCTCAACATCTACAATAGCCACCTGCACCTGCTCTAAATTAGGCCGAACTTCTTTTTAAGGTTAGTGTGAACTGCCGTTACATGCAAAGGTATTCTTCATGCTCAGCTTATGGAAGCAACTAATTTAGAGAAGCCTATGCGAGGTGTGTATGGGCGTGTTTATGCAAGTTCATACCTGCAGGATGTCAGATTGCATGGGAGACGTGCAGAGCAGATCGAGGAGCTCGGGAAGGTCAGTGTTAGCTCGCGGGGGAATCCACATCGGCCCTCGGGGGAGGTCCACATCAGTTCTCCTTCTCCCGAACATATGTCAGCGCAAGGCACAGCCTCAGAAGTAGAAGTTTACATGAACTAAAAAAATAGCCCACATAAGTGCTCCCCATGCGCATATGGAATTTAGAACAGATGTGGAGGTCAGCGGCGGGCACAGCTTTAAGTGATACCAACTTCCATGGATTCCTTTCTAATAAAAAGTGACCTTTTTTCATGGGCAATGTGAATTTCTATTTTTTGCTATCAGCCACGCATCTTATATTTGTACTGGTGAGGCTAATTAGAAACCACTACATTGTCAAAATATTACTGAACATTATTACTCAATGCGAATTTCAGTAGGAGAAACAGGAAACAATGGCAGCATTGTGTATCATACCAGAGAGCTCACTATTCACAGGGAGCTCGTTCTTGCTCATGTGAACTAACATATGCTATAGTTGTATATTGCATTTATGCCTGCATATAAAGTAAAAATAAAGTAACTAAGCTGTCATAAAAAAAGTTAAGGATAAGGAAAAACACAAGGAATAATCCAGTAGCACAAGTGCATCCTACTCCGAATCATCTAGTGAACTCACGTAAATGTAAAACAAGCGAGTATCTTCCAGTAATATGAACGAACTTCATTATTTATATAAGGCGAACTTCCACTATACAAACAACGATATTTTTGTTTTTCTGTTTATATAAAATGGATACTTTTATAGTAAACAAAACACTGAACTTCGGCATGCTGATCAACTGCATTTCACGATTAAAAACAAATAATAGTATGAATAATTATGTCACTATGTTGTATCAGTATCTGGCACCCAGGCACCCGGTACAGGGGAATACTTACATGTTATTACCCAGTATTGCGCAAACTTGGTGCTCATGGGAGCGCGGAGTGGTCCTTGTGGGGAGTTCACAGCAGGGGAGGTCGTCGGGCCTCGAGGGAGATTCGGATCGGCGCGGGAATCCCATATTGGCCTATGAAAAAAGGTGAACCATTTTGCGCGAATAAACTTGAACTCTTTGCTTGTAATAAAAAGTGAAATCCACGATAGGTGATTCTGAACTGCCGGACCAATAAAAATGAACTTCGCCAGAACACCACATTTTTCTATTTTGTTTCCTTAACTACATTTTTATTGTTTGCTTTTATCTGAAATAGAAGCACATATGAAATGAACTCCCGCAAAATAAAAAGTGAACTTGCCATTTTGAACAAAGTGAACTGTGAGTAGATCTGGAGCGAAACCAACTTACGAATTTAAAAAGGAATTTCACAATAAGGTCAATTGGACAAACAAAACTTCGCAAAAATTAAATGCAAACTTCGCAATGGGTTTAAACCAACTCGTTAACCAATGTAAATATTTTTACTACCTCACATGAAGTACCGAACTTGGAGAGAGCAGAAGTAGACTTTCTACACGGAATAATTATGAACCGAACTTTCTAACAAATAAATATGAACTTCGAAAAGAAAAACCAACCAATTGTTACTTGGTCTCTTGAAATACACTCCCAAATAAATCAAGTTTTGTTTTACTGAGAGTGGACTGCCCAGAATAAAGTTTATTTTGTCTTGCAAAAGTTCTACCTTTTTGCTCTAGTATTAAATTGTACCGAGAGCTCTGGGCAGCATATAGACCTTTCTTAGAGTTAAGAATGAGTATAAACACATAAGAATAGGGACCTCGAATGTAATCTTGAATGAAGTATAAATTGTTCACTGGTTAATTACCTTTGTTGTGATGAAATCCCAGAGAGTATTACCGGAGCACCATTCCATGTCTTAGATTAGCATATGCTCGATCAAGTACATACACAGAAAAAGGGGTGCGTTAGGATACTAGTGGACATTGGCAAATAGTCAAGAGCTGAAGAAACATTAGATAATGCTTTCATATAACAAAGCAACAGGAGCGTGCTGAACTCTCGTGGAGAGAAAAAGTGAACTGTCACACGTGGGCGATGTGAATTTGCCGACAAAATAGTTGATGGCGCGAACTCCCGAGAAAAAATAGTCGATGCAATAAACTGAACCTTTTGTAGATTGAAAAAAAGGTAACTTCGCGACAAAACAAGATGAACTCCGTGAGTTGGACATGCAAACTTCACAGTATTCTATTTTATGTGCTTTAACTGAAACCAGTGGATGAATGAACTTCCAAACACAAATTAGTAAACTTCGTGTGTGAACTAGGTGAACTTCTATATTTTTTCGCGAGCTGCAATCATCAAAACTTTGCTAAAATACAAAGCTAAAAGACAATCTGTATGAAAAGAATAACATAGAGCAGCAGTTCAGATGTTTTTCTCTCTGAAATTCACGTACTAAATCTCTGAACTTACCGTGCTAGACAGCCGAACACTAGGAGGCCACACACGCGTAGTTCAGATGCATCTTGAGTAGTGGTTCAGCATCAGCCGCTCACCTGTGCATGCACGGAGTCGCTTGGCTAGATGGGTAAGTCTAGAGGAGCTCGAGGGGAATTCACTGCAGGACATGGCGCAATCGGTTCCCTGATTCAGAAAAATAAATTAACTCTTCCATAAGCAGTAGATGTGATCTTTGCAAATTAAGAGAAGTGAGCTTCACAGATTAGGAGAAGTGAGCTTCACAGATTAGAATGAGGAGTCTTCAAATGAAATCAATCTGCAGTTCAATAGACTAGCAACAGTTCAAACTTCAGACATGTGTAAAGTGAACCCAACTAATTGCTTTCTTCTTGAGCTCCTGGAATATAAAATGTAAACATGACATGTGAACAATATCAAATTCTTTTTTCCTTCTATATCGCAAATTATAGTACTTTTTCAAATATAATATATTTGTTCACAGCAATCATCTTTTGTAACCAGCAGTATGAACAGACTTATTATTTATATAAGGCGAACTTCCAATGTACAAAGAGCAAACTGCAACATGGCCTGCGAGTAAGCTGCGCCATGGCTACTGGGTCACATATGGCACTAAGGAGAAGTGAACTATAAGGATTAGAAGAAGTGAACTTCACCCATCCCGCACTCGTTCCAACAAAACCTAGGAGGAAGGGTCTGAGAAATATGAACTTCACTTCACCAAAATGGCAGCAGTTGAGAATATGAATTTAGAAGCGGTTCAGAAGTGAACTAGAAGCATTTAAAAACCATTAGCATCCCAACAGCGTTCTAGCAGCAGTTCATTCATACAAAAAAACTGAACTTCAATATTTGTGTTGCAAACAAAATTAACTCCTGCGCAGACGAAAGTGGACTTTATTGTTGATATAAAGTGAACACATATTTCATTCATCAATTTACCGAGCAAACTAGAATAGTGTTTCATAATTAATTGGTTTTAAACACATTTCATCACACATAATGTTTTAGTAATTGGTTATTAACGAATCAATTGAATAAGTGCTAGCTAGCTACGAAACAAAAAAGAACAAGGACTATGATGAGAATGCTTGTACATACGAGAGGAAGTTTGAGCAGAAACCCTTGACGACCACCCTCCGGTTGTTGGTATACACGAGCCTCTTGCTTGCAGGAGCGATACCATCTTGGCGTCCCGAAAGCCCACAAGCAGCCTGTTGGCGATGGAGTGAACTTCACAAGCACCTCTCAAGCGTGCTTTTCGGCTTGTTGCTTGGTAAGAGGAACACGGGAAGAGCGCGCTGCTTGTCACCAAGCATCTGTAGTTCCTTCGAACAAGCAGTGAACTCCATAGCGTCGCGAGTAGTGGACTGCCGGTCGTCACAAACACAAAGCTGTCAAAGAACTTGATTAAATTGTAGCAGATTATGTAATGCATATGGAGCTTCAGTTTAACCTTCCAACACTTTCGAGAGGTGAACTTCCAGCGTGTGGAAAGTGAATTTCAACGTGATGTAAAATGAAGTAGCACCCAAAACTTCATGACAATAACATGAACTTATAGACAAAAAGATATGAACTTAATGACAAAGAAAAAGCGAACTACATGAAAAAAATGCGAACTTTTTTCCTCGTGGGTGAATTGAACCCTTTTACCAAAAAACGTTAACTACATGTACTAGTCCAAGCTGAACCTTCTCCGACAAATAAAGTGAACTCTCCCGATAAGAAAAGCTGATCTTCATGAGAAATTTGACTTTCACATGCTAGTAACTAAACAAATGCACTTGTCTAAACCAAAACAGATGAACCGTTTTAAACAAACAAGTGTACCACGGACATTGTGTTTTCTATAGGATTGTGAACTCTTCTTTTAGCCTAATTGATCTGCTCAAAGTTAACAAGTGAACTGCTCGATGCCGTAACAAACATGTACAAACAATAATAAAGAAGCGAACTCATGGAAAATTATATCAGGCATAGATGCAATGAAGTGCTCAACTGAAATATCATCTTACATGTTGTTGCACTGATGGATCTCAAGCTCCATCTCTACTTGATCAATGTTTTGATGGGCGCCGGTTGTAGCTCACTAAACCAGCAGCAAAAGTTCGGTATTTTAACAAGTTGCTAACACAAATCACTAAAACAGAAGTTGCTAACAAGCTGGCTACTACAATCATATCAACATGGATAGGCTTTCTAGGACTGGGTACCAACTTGGAAGTTTGGAACCCGAATCGAAACTGACATTAGCTGCCAGTTAGTTGTAAAGATAAATCCTGCAATAGTGAGCACAAGTGAACAACAACCCAGAATTTTTGTACCAAGATGCTGGTTGGAACAGTTCAGCCATGGAATCTTAAATCCGAGTATGTGTACCCCACTACGGTATTGCACTGAGAACTTTCATGTATACAATACTAAAACACAAATGCAACAACCATATAGCCATACAAGCTTCCACACAATGATGGCATGGAGAGGTAAATGGAGAGACCCTGTGTCGGTCCTAGCATGCTAGGACTCTGTCACTATCATTTATAACACGAGAACTAAACTACAAGGATATCTAAATATCACACTCGTTGTCATTGGCAGCGTTGCGGTTCAACCAACAAGACGAGAACAAAGGAATGTCATCAAATTCCTTACGGTTTAGGTGCACATATTTCCAGGACAGCAAACCCTGCGAGAGCTAGAACAAACAATTTCAGACACCGACCTGCTTCAGCGTGGCGCACTCCATCTCCGGTGCGGCGGGCGCTCGGTCAGGGCGATGGCGGCGTGGGTCCTCGCCGTGGGGTACGGCGGCATGGAGCCTTGGCCGGGGCAACGGAGGCGAGGGCCCTCGGGGAGGGCGACGGCAGCACGGGTCCTCGGCCCGGGAGACGGCGGAGCGGAGCCAAGGCCCGGAAAGCTGCGGCGCGGGGCCTCAGCCTGGGCGTCGGCGGCGAGCCAAGGGCGGATCGAAGGCGGTGGATCGAGGTAGCAGGGAGAGAGTCGCGAGGAAGATGACTAGGGCTGGGTCGGGTGGGATCCGGGGTAGGTGGGGAAGGGGGCGGGGCGACGCGGTGGCTCGCCGGCGGTGAGACGTGGAGCAGACAACCGCGGCGGCGGTAGGTGGTGGCGTGCGGGACGGAAGGTGAGGGCGGCGCGTAGGTTCTGCGCGTGCTCGGGGAGGGGATGGGAAGTTCATTTACTCCGGGTGGGTCGGGGCGGGACCGGCGGGGGTTCGGGTTAGTGTTTTTTTTCTGGTTTGGTTCGGTTGGTTTTAGGGGGTTCGAGAATAGCTATTCTAGAACCCCTCTTAAGGGGGGTTCGAGAATAGTTGGGCTCTATATATATATATATATATATATATATATATATATATATATATATATATATATATATATATAGGACATAATCATACTACACCCGGGTGTAGTTACACCCACGCGTGTTTCTCATAATTTAGAGAGTATCTATCATACCGGAGAGTATGTACATGTAGTATGAAGTATATTAGACTATTTTGGTAGTATATATAATACTTTGTAGGCAGTATGTACATTTTTTTACGTAGACTCATTTTTACGTATATATATGCATGTATTTCGGCTATATAGTGCAAACTACATGCTCACTTGCATTTTTTCACCAAACTTGGTTTAGAATATCTTAGATATAGTGTAAGTACATACTCAAACCGATAAAGTATGGTACATACTTCCGTATGGTAGTATATGAGACATGGGTGTAGTTACACCCAGGGGTAGGAAGTATTTATCCTATATATATATATATATAGGACATATTCATACTACACCCACGCGCGTTTCTCATAATGTAGAGAGTATCTATCATACCAAAGAGTATGTACATGTAGTATGAAGTATATAAGACCATTTTGGTAGTATATATAATACTTTGTAGGTAGTATGTACATTTTTTTACGTAGACTCATTTTTTACGTATACATATGCATGTATTTCGGATATATAGTGCAAACTACATACTCATTTACATTTTTTTCACCAAACTTGGTTTAGAATATCTTAGATATACTGTTAGAACATACTCAAACCGATAAAGTATCGTACATACTTCTGTATGGTAGTATATTAGATATGGGTGTAACTACACCCAGGGGTAGGAAGTATTTATCCTATATATATATATATATATATATATATATATATATATATATATATATATATATATATATATATATATATATATATATATATATATATATATATCTAGTCTATTCTCGAACCGGTTCGAGAATAACTATTCTCGAACCCTTTCTGAACTTCCGCGTGTTTCACAAGTGAACTTCTCGACGGAATACCAGAATTGCATGTTCGTGCGGACAGTATTTTCATGATGATTTTCAAATCGCTTATCGGATTGATGCGTATAATATACCGTTGGATTCGCACGGAAATTTCGCATGTTTTTCTTGTTCATTGTTTTCCCAAATTCTATATTGATTAAAACTAATTTGAAATATACAAAATAACGTTTTCGCGGATTTCTCTATTGTTGTACAGTTTTGGGGTTCCAGTTTTCAAACCGTTTATCGGAATGATGCGTATGATACGCCGTTGGAAAGGTACTGACTAGGCGCACCTTTTTCATGAAGAACACTTTTCTAAATTCTTTATAGTTTAAGAGCAGATTTCAAAATACGTGATTACGTTTTTCGAACTGCTCGGTTTTTGAACTGTTTTTGTGGCTTATTTCTGAACCACTTATCGGAATGTTCCAAATGATATTGCGTTGAAAAGATATTGATTATGCGCATCTTTTTCATGTTGAATGTTTTTCCAAATTCTAAATGGTTTTAGTTTAATTTCAGAAATACATAAAAGTGAAGATGACACCGACACAAGAACATTTCGAAATTGCTCATCTAGATTGATTAGGTGTGGCATTGCGATATGTTGGAGTATTAGTAGAGTTATATTAGTGCTAATTGTACGTGGCGCCGGTCAATTTGCAGAATTATAGGTTGTACGTACGATTTCTATGCATATGATTTCCGCCCAGAAAAAATAGAGTACATGAGCTGCTCGAATATGGAAATGAACTTCTCGATATTTTGTTAGTGAACTTCCCGGTCGCGGTATAAAAGTTTCAGGCATGCTCAAAATGTACTTCCTGCATGTTTAAAGTGAACTTTCGTGCCGGTACAAAGTGAAGTTTGACAAAAGCAAATTTCTGGTATGTTTATGGTGAACTTCCCCGTGTTAAAAGTGAATATTAACAAATAATAATTTCCGTACTTCCTCCACGTTCAAAGGTAATATAAAAAAATAATTTTCCAGCTTGGTTATAGCGAATTTCGAAAAGAGTAAAATTTTGGTCATGTAAAAGGTGAATTTCCACGCAGCGCAAAGTGAACTTCTGTTCAGTAAAAAGTTATTTTCTATCTTGACCAACGTTAATTTTGACAAAAAAAAATTGGTTTTTTTAAAGTGAACTTGTGCTCAGTACAAAGTAACCTTTGGCCCCAACCAAAGTGAATTTTGACAAAGAGTAAGGTTAAATTCCACGTGACGAAAGGTATATTGCTGCTCATACCAAAGTGAATTTTGACAAAAATGTAAATTCCCAAGCATGTTCGAGGTGAACTTCTTGTTCATTCAATGTGAACTTCCAGATTTACATAGGTGGACCCGAGTAGCGAGAACAAACATGGTAGTGGCCGAGTAATCAACCTCTAGAGCTGGCCAATCCACTATTTATTCAAGAATGGTAAATAACACATGAATGCGGACCATTATTTACACAAGATCTATAAGACAGTACTGAATCCTACATAGCAAAACTTCTCCCCTAAATACATGAGCTAATTCAAAAATATTATAGTGTCTTCCGACCAAGCTCTACAAGTCTTGTTGAATTCATCACCCAAGTCTGCTACCACTGTAATCACATAATTTGTTAGGACTTCGACATTTAGTAGAACGAGAACTCATCGGTACAAGAGTCTAAATAGAGCCTTATTTTATTGATTACAAATATATGTATATGCAAAACTTCCTAAGAAATACAAATGAACTTCTTGATTTTTCGATTATCTAATTTACTTTCTTTTTATAAAACTGATTGACCGGAGCTGCACGGCGCACTGTATTAAAATCGATATAAAATGTAAGGCACAACAACAATAGTTAATAAGCACTACACCGTCAAACACAATTCTAATTAACCAACGGCAAATGGTTTTGCCAAAAGAAAATAAAGAACAAAAATAGTAGTGCACAAAGGTGAACTGCCATACAAAAATAAAGGCTAATTCCCCAAAAGATAAATGCACATTGTGCGACGCAAGATGTATGCTTAATGAATTAGGAGAAGTGAACCCACTTGCTATACCAAATGAACTTGTCAGAAATATAAAAGTGAACTCCACATTCTTTTGTTTTGAACTGGGTGTTTATCATGTCATTTTAACTCGAGCTATTTAGAAAAAAATGAACTTCCAAAAAATAGGAAGTGACCTGCCCCTTTGAATAATGCTAACTTATCTACTGCATATTATTTTTCCTTTCATGAATATAAATATTTGAGTCTAGCAGGTATATCATGAATAAACAAAGTTTGTTTGCATCAGCTACGGGACAGATAACACCCTACTTGTTGTGCAAGCACCGCCTCTAGGCACTCGCCCTCGCCGCGGGTGACTACCATGACGTTGATGAGGTTCACAACTTCTCCAAACTTCTCCACTCTTCCAGATTGACTTCTTGTTGGTTGCGTGTCGATTGTCAGCCATCATTGACAGTGAACTGCTATATAATATAAGTGCGCACTTCCTGGGATTAGGTAAACTCATCACAAACATCTTAAAATCATGCACCTAAGAATCATTGCAATTAGTTTTGCAAATACAAGTATTAATCTATTAGAGGTAACTCATTTCATTCATCCAACCAAGCTGAACTTCAAGCGCGGAAGAACCGAAGCGTGTCAAAAACATATGCTTGAGATGCAACCACATACGTTCTAAACGGATGTGGTGGGTCAAATATTGATGACCAGGGAAAATCGGAGTGGCGTTAACGGCGGGTCGGAGGCTTAAGGGGAATTACGGTGAAGGTCGAAAAGTGAACTTTCTTTATAAACAAACTGAATTTATACTATATATAGTCGGACGCGCATCGGCATATATATGTAGCATATTTTGCCCATGCCTGGTTTCTTTTTTCCATAAGAAACAGAGAACAACACACACGAAAAAAAGACGAACATCATGTTTCGGACGTAGAAATCAACAGAGTTGACAAACCTAAAACGACTATAGTATTTTCTAGATCAATTTTTCACATACTTGAACCGGTCTAGAACAATAAGTGAACTTCTTTAGCAATTGCAATAACATTTTTTTGTAAACTATAGGAGCGTCAACACAGAGAAACAAATTCCTATGGAAATTTTTCTAGAAACATAGTTTTTTCCCTTTAGACATGAAAGCATACACATGTAGGGAAAAAAATATACTTACCTTCACGGGACATGGCGAGGAGGAGAAGTTCAGAAGCGCCCCAGGGAGCGTTCGGACACTTGCTCAGGGTGGGGAGTCCAGCTATTCTCCACACTTCAAATGGTAAGGACTCCCTGTGGCTGAATGGAAGCCTTCCTAGTCGTGGGCCGCACGTCACAGATGGAGGCTCAAACTACAGAAGTAAAAAAGAAAGACGTCACAGTTATAAGTCTATTTTGGTTCAGGCCTTTCTCTGGTAAGAAACTACACAAATCGAGGAACGACACACGACTAGATAGCTTCTTCAATTGGAGGGCTCCATGTGCATCCTGATAGAACTATTTTTCAATCCAAAATGAACTTCCTCTAATGAATGAACTTCGTGTGAATAACAAACAAACTATATGATGAAACTTTCTAGACGGAAGAAGGTAAAGTCATAAAAAGAAGAGCACATCTATTATTTTATATACAATGAACTACCTATTTTCTCCAATGTGCACTTCCAGACATATACTTTGTATTATTACAGGGCACTGCATAACAATCATTTTTTAGTGTAATCATCCATATCTGAATTTCCCGCACTAACTCTCTGAACGAACTGTGCACCAAACTGAACTTCAGAAAAATAAAAGTGTGAACTCCATCAAAAAATAAAAGAGTGAACTCCATATGAGAATAGAGCGAACACACATACACACAGCTAACCTAAGAAGAGTGAACTTTTCAGGAACAAATAAGTGAACTTCTCCATAGCGAAGAACAAATAAACCACATATGAATTAATTTTATGTGTATAAATAGAGATGCTATTTTTTCTGGATTGGCTGACAGTGAACTTATGGCAAAGCTTTCGCCACAGAAATAAAACTTCAACAAAATGATATGTAAACTTTTCTCCGTAAGCAAAATGAACCTCTACCTTTTTATACAGTGAGAAACGCATCAGGACATACATAGTAAAAATGAATCCCCAGTCTAGACGTCGTGAACTACCCAGCAATGGTTTCAACAAAATGATATGTAAACTTTTTGTGCTTATGTGTGTTAACTGAAATCAGTCTATGAAACGATTTTTTCCCAAGTAAAAATGAGTAAACTTAGTATGTGAACTAGGCGAAATTTGATTTTTATGTGCTGCAATCTTCTAAAATTTGCTAAATACAAAGCTGAACTATCTTTTAATAAAATCACACAATGCAACGAGTTAAGAAATATAGTACAACACTAGCGGCAGTTTTTATATCCGAACTTCCCGCATTAACTCTCTCGAACATCAGATTTATAGCTAGTTGACGAAGTGGACTCCGAATAGCTAGTTGATTATGTTTCACAAAATAACCCATGGAAGTGTTTTCAAAATTACCTTGTCGATCTGTATTTTGTGAAGATACACTTGGACATCGGAGATGCAAGGAAGTAACTTCTTGAAATCGGAAAGTGAACTTCAGAAATGATTGTTGTGTGCTGCAATTATCCAATTGGCTCAAGTAAAAATGAGTAAACTGCCCCAAAATAAATAGTGAACATTCCCTTTAAACAAGGTGAACTTTTTTTTCTATTATCAGGCGCATCAAATTAGTATGTGTGAACTACGGTGCTCACCAGGCATTACGCAACATGCACAATGTGTGACCCAAAGACCAGAAGAGACGAGACCTGCCAAAAAAATATTCTGTGAGATAACACAGCAGTACATGTTAGTAGTAGAACTACATCTAGCTTCACTTAGAAAGCAAGAAACTTCTATTAGGAAAGTAAGCTAATCATGTAAGCAAGTTTTGAATGATAGCAAGCTGCTGTATTTTCTTTGGATTGAACTTCTTCCCACATATGTAGTGAACTTTCAATTAAAAAAAGGCGCGAACTTTGCTGAGGCGCTGTGCTATACAGAGGTCCAAAACAGCGGTCGCTAGAGTTGAGAATGGCTTGCTCAGGAGTGCAGAGCACGAGCTGCCCTCAGTAATGCCCCGGATTATACCCAACGACTTGGCAGAGACTTGGACGGGGTTGGAGAATGCTGGGTGAAGGCGATGCACTCCAATGGACTCCAATGACAGCACACAAATTAGCATCACCTCCAGCTGCATTTCACATTAGTTGCAGCAACAGTTCACATCCTTCATCAAACATGTACAAACAGATAGCGCAAGAAATAATAAAGTGAACTTCCTCCCACGTCAAACTAAAATTCTTGACAAATTAAAAATCACACAGATTCCATAATCAAATATCAACGTCTGTGAACTTCCTGCATTGGGGTTGTGAAATCCCTGAAATCAAAGTTTCAAATCATGTTTTTCCAGAGCAACATTTCATATAGTCAATAATGTTTTTATCGAAATTATTAATGGTGCAGTGAACATCTGAAGTTCACAAAACGAACTTTCTTAATCGCTATTCTTTTATGAAGTGATTTGTTTACAGTTTCTCAAACAAACTTTGGTTTTCATACCCCCAGCAAACTTCTTTTTTACTATGGTGTGAACTTCACTTGTACACCAAATGAACTCTGCATGATGTCCCATTCGATGTAAAATCCCATCCTAGAATGGGTCCATCCATCATGTATTACTATATTAAATGATGTACAAGATTGTTTAATGTAACGGTTCTAGGGATAATATCCCATGGTTCACTGAAAATTGCAAGTACTAAATTTATAGTTCTACTCAATGCTTGGCTTCTACATTTGGGGACATAATCTAACAAAATTAAGCTAACTAAATTCTAACGTGATCTAACTACATTTGAACACGCATTCACGAGAATGCAATGAGCATCTTGATACTATAACACCACTTTTCAGACAGTCGAAAGAAGCTTCTTTTTAAGAACAAGTCCTGAAGTATCATATGAAATGTTTTTTATTTTTTTACTGCAGATGACAAGCAAAATTCAGCAAGAATTGACAACATCGGAGGCATAGAAGAGTACATCTGGGGGAAACTCGTGAACACGAACCAGAGGAAGGGGCATCCCCTGCTGCGCCATGGTCGCTGACGTGGTGGGCCGCATCCCCTCCATCGTCGAGAAGGGCCGTCGAGGTCGTCTCCTTCTCTGGCTCGACTCAGCCAACAACATGGGATCCGCCACGGGCTCGAATCGAGGGCGGTGCTGGCGCAGGACCAGACGCGAGCATGGCCGCCGAAGAAAGCGGATCCTCTTGGGACCTCCCTCGTCTGTGGCGTGCTCCGGTCACCAGGAGGGGGTGATGCGGAAGAAGGACACCGGGCGTCGTCCCTGCCGGCCGTGAGAGCCACGCCGGTGGCGGGGTGGTCCGTTCGCCGGAGTTGGGTAGCCCAAATCGAGCACCCGGGCTAGGGTTCGCCGCGGGAACGAGGGGGGAAGCTGCAGGAGTGAGAGAGGTGTTGGAGTGTGGAGGAGAGAAGAGGGCGGTGGTGGCCGGAGGCGGAAGAGGAGGGGCTTGGGTGGCCGCCGCCGGCGCGTCACGGGGAGAGGTCGGGGAAGGAGCTAGGCGTCCTGCAGGAGCAGTTGGGGCGGGAGTTGGGGACGGCCGCCAGAAAGAAGGCGGAGCAGGATTGGGGGCTGGGGCAGGGATGCGGGCTGCCGCCGGGAAGAAGCCGGAGCGGGAGCTGGGGTTGGGCGGCGAGCGGGATCCCGCCGGGAATAAGGCGGAGAGGAAGCTGGGGTCGGGGTGGTGCCCCACTCGATAGGGAAGAAGGTTGGGAGGAGAATGGGGAGTTCGGGTCCACGGGTAG
This sequence comes from Lolium rigidum, assembly GCF_022539505.1. NCBI lineage: Eukaryota > Viridiplantae > Streptophyta > Magnoliopsida > Poales > Poaceae > Lolium > Lolium rigidum. The sequence continues at coordinate 147,100,239 of NC_061513.1, forward strand.
CGCGGTTGGGAGGTGGGGATCGCTGGTGGGCGGTGGATCGGGTTAGTCGGGGCGGTCCGGTTTCCTGATGAATGTAAAGGGGGTTCTAGAATAGCTATTCTAGAACCACTCTTAAGGGGGGTTCGAGAATAGTTGGGCTATATATATATATATATATATATATATATATATATATATATATATATATATATATATATAGTCCTAACTATATTGTTGTGCACGCTATTATGCAGAATGAAGATTAGGGAATGCAGAATAAGGAACATCCATGATGTTGGGTTCATTGACCCACAAATCGTTAATGGATATGTGTTACAAAATCATCCCGCCGACGTGGAGCAAGACCTGTTGATTTTTCTTAGAAAGCAGGAACTCAAAAGTGATATTCTATTTCCTTACCATTTTGGGTGAGTGTTTCTGTCTTGAGCACATTCTCGTTTGTTTACTCCATGCATGGTATGTGGCTAATCGATGAGTTATGCATGACTGTGCATGTATCGTGTCCGCAGGTTCCACTGGATTCTGCTAGTAATTCAATTTCACACCTCCACAGTTCTCGTCATCGACTCTCTGAATATGGATTCAAAGCTTTGGGTCGACATGAGAAGAATGCTACAAAAGTAATTATTTTCATTCATTTGCGCTCTATATCGATCGGCCTCTTTCATTCATTTCCTAATATCAAGTAACTAATAACTCTCTTGTTCATTTAATTTTCTTTGCCTCGTAGGGTTTGGAGACGGTTCACAGATGAAACGGTCGGTGAATTCAAAAAAGAGCTAGAATTTAGAAGGTCACTGACTGGGGAAATTCAGCCACCGGGGACCAATCTATGTGGATACTATGTTTGCGAGTTCATCCGGAGATACACCTCTGAACGGACGCCGTCGGATAACAACGTCAAGAAGAATAACTTGCGGAAGACGCTTAGTCCAGAAGCTCGCTTCCGACCAATTCAGGAGGAACTAGCAGGATGGTTCATGAGGGAAGTCCTCCATCCTAAAGGAGAACACTATTACGAGGACGTAGAACTTATGATACAGTAAATTATGTATGGAAACTTGTTCAAAATTGTATATGGTCATCCGATATTGAATATATATTGTATATTCCTCTTGAATTCTTTTTGGTTCTAATTTCAAATTTGTTTGCAATTGTACATTCATATGCATGTATGTAGTACCGTAGAATATGTGAAACTCCTTCAAAATTAAAATAAAACACAAAAGAAATAAAACAATACAAATTAAAAAGAAACCAGATTTAGGGGGGGGGGCTAAAACCCTAAACTCGGCGGCGGCCTTTAGTCGCGGTTGGCCAGAAGAACCGCGACTAAAGGCCCTCCGCCCCGACGGTCGCCTGGCGCCCACGTGGACGGGCCTTTAGTCGCGGTTCGTAAGCAACCGCGACTAAAGGGGGGGGGGGCTTTATTCGCGCTTATTTAATCCCGGTTACGCAACCGGGATTAATGGCAGTTGCCAACCGGGACTAAAGCCCCTTTTTCTACGAGTGTATAATCTGTTGCCTGCCTACCGCAGAAACATATCTAATACACGAGTTAGGGTTTTGCCACCTCTCTCTGCTTGCGCCGCCATCGTAGCCTACTCCATCCCGCGCGTCGACGTGCAACGGCGAATGGGAGAGCAGGTCTGTGGAACCGCTCGTCCTTGCGATCCTGTACGGGAGAGGGTGAATTAGGTTTTTGGGAAGCGCTCTGCGTGACTGCTCAAGCTCTTCATCACGGGCCGCCTTCCGTCCAAATCGGGCGGTGCTGCCTACCATCGTCTTCAACACCGTCTACTTCGACCCGTCGTCCCTGTCGTCAACAACGTTGTCATCAACAACGTTACAGCTGTGATATCATCTGCTACACCTCCACCGCCACCTCAACCAGATCGGTACGTGCGACATATCTTGATCTATTTAGCGATGGATGCTTTACCGTTTGTGCTGCTGCTACTCATGTTGATTAATGCATCTAGTATGTTCGAGTTTCACATGTTAGTAGTTGCTGTCACCATATTTTATATTCTGGAATTAATCATGGAAATTGTGCCTAATTATCCAACAATATGTGCATGCATTTGCCTGCGGATGCAACGCAGAGCAGTAAGTATAGCTGTCACCACACCAAGAATGGAAGCCCTTGATGCTGGTTTAAACATGTTCTTTATGCCACGTTTTAACAACAAAATAACTAAGGTATACCTATGATTATGTCTGTATTCACAAAGAATCAGGAGTGCAGTATGGATTAAAAATAAGGGATGGCAGTTTTTTTTTCTTACAGTCATACAGGCATACTTAAGCTAGCCTTGCCGTAGTAGAACTTGCTCGATCCATATCCTAATCTGCAATTCTCGCTGTTAAATGTCCAGTTTACATCAAGGCAATCATTGAGAAAACTATAAGCTGAAAATTAATCATCAAAAGCCTCCCAAATAAAGTCTGCAGTTCTCATTGAAGCATACACTAAACTAAATAAGAATGAGAACCTCTACATAAGCCTAGGCCAGCTCATTAGTATCAAGTTGAGGAAATACGTTAGGTGAACCAACCTGGATGATACTGCTGAATAGCTGGGCGAGAGATGTCAGGTGCGTAGTGCCACTCTAACCCAAACAGGATTAAGTTTCTGTAGTAATTTACTTATGCTTATACACACACGGGAGAATCTATAGTGGAATTTAAATCCTGATATGCGTATGAGGGGGTTTCATTTTTTCTAACTAATCTTAGTATATTGGCACCTTTGCAAGTCAGTACGGACTAACAAACACTGAGATGGCACATCGTTTGACATAATACTCTGTAATTCATGGAATCGATTTTGATTTGCATGCTAGAGAATCAACATATAGCACCGGCCACATACCTCTGAAATCTCAAACCTAGTGGGCACACATCTTTCTTGACCTGGGCATCGATCCGCTGCACAGCCATCTCAACTACACGGACCACGCCACCGGATTTCTCGACTACACTGACCACTACAGCTTCCGCCATATTTCGTCGCCTCTGCAGCAGCACCATTAATTAGGGCCATGGTAAACCCAGTTATGCACATCTCTGTAGATTTGCAAAAAGAAAAATGCACATCTCTGTAGAGCCTGCTATGCGAGGAAGGTGCATTCAGCCCGAGCAACTCCCAAGCCGCTCCTGGCCAATTCTGCCGTATCTACATAGCACCTGACTTTCATGAGGGTTGTGAGATGGCATATGGAGAAAACCAATAAGAGAGAGAAGATCTAATTGCCTACAACCTCCATGCTCTGGGGTTTTGGAAGGAGAGGACAAAATAGTGGTAGGGTGGAAACTTGACAGCGACCAATTCAGTCCCTTCCGATCTGCAGTACGAGCTAGTCTCTTCTGATCTGAAGTAGTACGGTTCATACTCACGTCCTCTGCCATTTCGAAAACAATCCACGTTTGACTCTCCTTCTGTCCTTCAGAACCAGCTACCAGCCATGTAGGATCTGGTGGAGAAGGATGCAGCCGGCCGGCCAGCCTTGGTAGGGCAAGAAGACGATAGAGGTGCGACTATGAGAGGCGGATGATGGCCATAGGCGTGTGGTCGTGGAAACATGGGACGTGACGTTTCGTCCCAATCCTGCGTGGGGTGGTTTAAGTAAATCCATCAGCTAATAGTTGATTGTTACAAGCGGTCCCACCAGATTAGCGGCTAGATGTTTCTATTTTTGTGGGATTTTCTAGCTAATTCTCTAATTTCTGGTTAACCCTTAATGTACTTTTAATATATAATTAATTCTCTAATTTCTGGTTAACCCGTAATGCACTTTTAATATATAATAGATATTGACTTCGGCTTTTGTTTCATCCAATTTCGAGAATATTTCCTGTAAAACTTTTCTGAAATACAAAACAGTAGAAAACAAGGAACTGACACTGTGGCATATTGTTAATAGGTTAGTGCCGAAAAATGTATAAAAGTGCAACAAAGCATAACATATATAAATTGGTGTAAAACAAGCACGGAGCATCAAAAATTATAGATACGTTTGAGACATATCAGACATGTGACAAGAACACAACTCAAGGATAGCATAATAGAGAAGGCTAAGTAAAATAGGTAAAAGACTCCTGCAGAGACATGGGTGTGGAAATGCTTGCATGTTAAAGGTTGCCGAGGAACACTTGGAGGACTTGTCGTATCTTACAATACCACTTTGTGATCCTATCCGGGAAGAAGAAAATGATACACCAAACAACGGATGCAAAACTTACTACTACGACAAAAGAATAAGCATGCTCAGGATGATATGCATGACATGTTAACGATGATGCGATGCAATTTATCCAACTTAAGCGGGATCAAAAACACAACACACAATTATTATATTCAAGTTGTTTTTTCTACTGACAATATTAAATGTTGATTAGCACGACAAAACATGGAATGGGTGAGCTACACAAATTTAAGCGAAGCGGGGGAAACCCTAGCCGGTGTCCGAAATACTTCACATATATGTGAGGTGAATATACGAAACTATCAATTCATGACATGATGCAAGATGCAAACAATGGCATGGATGGCATATTCATGTTCCTTGTATTTTTCTGAACAATTTTCATATATAACATTTTTTATTTTTTATTACCTATTAAAAGATATCAAAATAGTATTTATAATTTTAAAGTAAAAAACATGTTTTATTTAATTAGAAAAGGATCTGAAAACAAATTCTATCCAGTATAGGGAGTACGGGTTAGTTTTGTAGAGTTCCAGGGGGTTATCAAGAAAAACATTCGCGCCAGGGACTGCGGTTGCAGAAAATGGAGAAGGAGGGGCCTGACTACAAAGAGCCAGATCCAGATCTGGGCAGATATGTTCTCACCGAGGGTTGTGCTAGCAGGATAGGATGACGGGTGGGGCCCACGGCCACGTCAGATGGTTGCGTGGCAGAGCTTCTACTGCCTGTTGCTGTGTGTTTCCCTGACGAAACTGAAGAGAGGAGGAGGCGGTGGTGAGCAGAGGAAGGCGACGACGACGGAGAACGGGGATGGCGACCGCAACGGTGGTGCTACGAGGTAGAAAAGAAGGGGAAAGGGGCGGTGAGGCTCACCGTGGTTGATAGCGAAGCGGAGGAGGCTCGGGTCGACGAGTAGTAGGCAGGGGCGGCGAGGTCCATGGCGGAGAAGCATCACGTAGGGGATGGACTCGATGCTGGGGGCTGAACCAGGGCGCGAGGGGAGGCATTCCAGATACATCTCGACACCGCGAACCAAAAGCAGGCAGCGCTAGGAGCAGGGCACCACCGGAGGATCGCAGTCGTTGAGGAATCTGCAGCGGAAACACGGCGTCAACGTTGGCAGTTCAATATAGAGCATGGAAAAAATAGCGCGCTATTTCGGCGCTAATAGCACGCTATAGCGTTTCTGGACAGCCCACGCTACATCGTTCCGGCGCTATAGCGCGCTATAGCACGCTAATAGCGTATTTTTTGACCGGCGTTATTTTGTCATAGCACGCTATTTTTTTCCTTGATATAGAGGGGGAAAGAGAGGGAGAAGAGGTCGATGAGTCGCGGTAGGTTACCAGAAAGATGGCAACACGGTCGGAGAGGACGGGGAAGGCGCAAAGTGGCTGGGGGCTTCGCCGGAGGGTGAGCAGCCGGAAAAGGGAACGGTGAACTCTTCGTCGATTCGAATAGCCCTGGGTTGATTCCACGGACCAGAATGTACAGCTCGATGAGGCGGATCGAATGGTTCCCTCAGCTTGGGTCAGGACGATCATGGCAACATCACGGACAAGTTTTCTGAGCGGCAGCGCTCGGTGGTTCCTTTCCAAAAGGGTTGGCTTGTAGGAGGGGAAAGGGAGGAGGAAAAGATGCGGTGTGCGAGAGGAGCTTGTCCGGAACCAGATAAAGGCGGAGAGAGAAGAGGGGAAGAGGAGCACGCAAGGTGTGGGTGCACGGTAGCTGGCAATGGTGAGGACCACAGGGTCACGCCGCGCGCGCGCAAGAAGACGACAACAAGGAGAACGGTCTCCTTGCTAAAGCGGTACGCGGGCTGCCTAGGAAAGAAGGGTGGGCCGAGCTGGCTTCAGGTTGGTTCAGGAGGAAGAGAGAATGTCCAGGCTGGCCCGGGAGAGGAGATGGGCCAGAAGGAGGAGGTAGGCCAGAGAGGGGTTAGGTTAGGGTTAGATTTTGTTTTAAATTTCTTTTCCCTTTGCTGATTTTTAAATTGTTTCCATACAAGTTCAAATTTAACTTGAATTCAAACAGGAAGGAGACGGAGAAAACAAGATAATTAAATAATATTTTTATTTTGTTTTAGGTTTTTGTTGAAGAGTAGAAAAGACAAGGGGAGGTTTTATTATAATAACCATATGTGAGGGAAAGAAAATAACTAGGGTTTGTAAAATAATTTTATTTAGTAAAACCGTGGATGATATGATGCATGATGTCATGATGATGCATAAAATAAAAAGAAGAAATTAATCTAATAGGGGTATTATCCTGGGCCGTTACAATAGTGTTGTGTCAGCAAAGTATTTTCCCCACAAGGGTTACTCGAGGGTTTATATCGGACTCTCAGGGAACTGAGCAAAGAGTATTCTCTTCTCTGTTCTTCTAGAAATCCTGCAAAGTAAAATAAAGTCTTGTGTGGTTGCCAAACACAAGGTTTCGTTTAAGTAAATAAAACACAAGAGAGTAAAACTAGATAAAATATAGTAACTAAGTAAAAACTGTAAAGGGACTAATTGTTTTTGGTGTTTTCGATGCAAATAAGAAAATAAAATATTTTTGTATTTTCGGATTAAAATAGTGCAGCAAATAGAAAACAAGATAAAAACAATATAAAGATGTTTCTTATGATAAAAAGTGGACTGGGGTTCATGGGTTCAATGGACTATTCTGTCTTTTAAGTTGTAGTGGACAAATAGTAATTCATCAATGAGATATGAAGATGCAAAATAATAACATGAGTAAGATACACATTCATATGGGCATCACGTCCTAACATAGAGATGACGCAACACATCTCACTTATACTTCACAAGAAAGGGAAAACTCCATGCAATCTTGTATTAAGAATTAACGGAGCATAGCCATAAGTACTTTGACATGATGTTTGAATATAAAATATGCTACCTTGAATAAACAAGATTATCACTTTTGTCACGTGACGAACATAGCACATGCATTCACTTTATCCTTAGTGAGATAGCAAAAGAAAAGGCAAAACAATACTAGATCATGAATTTGTTGTCACTATTCAATCACTAAAACCATGCTACTCCATCTAATACACTCATCACCCCACACACACTCTTGCATAGATGTTGGATCAGAACAAATACTTAAGAACATGGTACATAAAATGCATCTATCAATACATCTTACACATAATACGGTCAGATCTCATAGCACAATATCATAGAATAAGGATCCACCACATAGGTATTATAAATATGGTCATAATCATGTGAGGCAGCTCATATAACAGTAATAGATCAAGCTACTGCCACAAACCCGTAGTCCAGAGGTGGACTACTCTCCCTTGATCATGGTGGTGATGATGATGAAGACGTTGGAGAAGGTGGAGATCCCTCCGGTGATGATCCTGGCGGAGTTTCCCCCTCCAATCTTCTTTGCTACATGTCTTTGTTTTCGTGTTTCTGTCTTCTGCGGCGCTCCCCTCCCGAGAACTTTTCGAAGCCATATATAGTGATTTTTAGGTCAAAATACGCCGGTGGGTGAAAGAATCAGATCAACTGGACGATCGACGGTCGAAAGAGCATGGGTGGCGCGCCTTACATGTTTGGGCGCGCCACCTGTACTCTTTTGGGCCTCAAGCCCATCCATGCCTCGTCCAAATCTCCAGGGTGCTTGTCCCGATGAAAAAGTGGCGCTCCAAAAATCCCAGGTAAATTTGACTCCGTATATGTCGCTAAAAGTGAAAAATATGCAAAACAATTTTTTCCTGTTCTGCAGAGTTATAAACCAAATAAAGGGGATCATTGGTAAATCCCAATAAATCAATGTAAAACATGTTATTAACATCATATGTTGCAAATATGTGGGAATTCAATATGATAAATAACAAAGTTCATGTATGCATTTTACATGCATCACGAAGTCAAATGACATTTTCTCATATCTTTAGGGAGGAGTGGAGAATATCCAAGGAGACCGCCCGCAAAACCTGTGATACAAGATCTACAGAAGCATGGTTTGGAGATGAAGTTAAAGAACATAGGTTTCCATGCATGTTCTCGGAAGCCGTGGTTACCGCCGCAAGAGGCCCAAGTGGAGGAACGAGGGCTCTGAAAGTAAACATGCTGGCAAACCCTATCCCTGGGAGGGATACGGAAACCTACGGGAGCAAGAGTTTATCATAGCCCATCACCATCGTGAAAAAAACAAGTAATCTTGTCAGGTACAATAAAAAAATAAAGGATATCCAACGGGAAATGGTAGTTAATTTACCGGCTTAGCTTCTAAGGTATTCGTCCATGTTTCTAAATGTTTCTCGTTCCTTTTGCATTAGACCATGAAACCTCAAAGATCCTCATCGCAGGGTCAGCCCCATGGGACACACGTTTTAACCGCGCATTGAACACGGTCCTGGGCAAGAAGGTGGGTCACAAGCCGACAACTGGCCGTGTGGTCTTCGCTGCAAACAGTGCCATATCGGATTACTATTACCATGAGGGAAAGGAACAACGAAAGGAGAGAAAGATAATGTCCCATGCTTCATTTTGGAGAAGATTGATAGGATTGTGGACCAAAGGACGAGATCGCTTGTCAAAGAAGAACCGCCAACCCAGTTTGAAGCCATCCTTCGTACCATGGTGCAGTCGTTCCATAATTGGTATGTGGGTGATCAAAAAGGGATGTTTTCAATTCCCAGCTTCGACACGAGGAACTCGGACAATGAGGCACCGCCTAATGAACCTATCATGGCAACTCCTCCCAATGACGCACCTTGTAGGGAACATTCGCCGGCCGACAACGTGCCTTCTAGCACCAGCTCAAGCATCTCTATCATGCCGGCCGACAGCGGCGGTGTGTCACATTGGCTCAGCTCGAACCCCAAACTGTAATTAAGTGTCACAAGGTCAACACATTCCTTCTTACTTGTTTTTGCATAGAGAACACTGCACCCTCATTGTTTTCTACCCGAAAGTTTCACAAGCCATGTTTTTGTACTCGTTGAGGATCATCGACCCAAAGAAAAGCTACGTAGAACTCAAGAATGTTCTCGATGCTTCTCTGTGTGGCTTCTCCATGAAGGGAGGCTAACTCAAAAAAAATAATACGCAAATCAGGCAAGAAGGGATTCGCCTACAAAACTGACTTTACCTGCCTCAAACAACCACCAAAATGTACGAGGGATGGATACTACATCACCCTTCACATGGAGGACTTCATACAAGATGACGAACATATAACGCAAACTAAACTCGACAAATGGGGCAAAGACATTGCAGACAAAACTGTTGAAACTCTCAAATCTGAGCTTTATCGCATTTAGCAGAGTCTTGGGACAATCATCTACCAGGATGTCCTCAGACATGAAGGGTGTACCACGCTGATACTTGCATTTTACATCAAAAATATTGTGACATATATGATTAATTTTTATTGATATTTACCATCATACATCATTATTTATGCATTTTAGTTGATTTTCGGGACTTTCCTACAAAGTCCCTTTCGTTGGTATTTAATTTCTAGGAGGCAGAAAACCTCCTTTTCGTATTTTGTTGTTTCAAGGACCTTATGGACAACTAAAAATCGAAGGAAAAAAATACCTGATCGGTTTTTCACATGGATAAGGACCGTGGGCCAAAGAAGCACGCGAGGGAGGTCATGAGGGCCAAAACATACCAGGTGGCGCCCCTACCTCGGCGCGCCACCTATGCTCGTTTCTCCCTTGAGCATCACTTTGGGACCCCCTTTATACAGACTCCTCCGTTTCGCCCAAAAACCTAAGCCATATTTTTCCCATTTTTTGAGGTGGCGACGGAGGCGAAAGTCCACTCCTACTCTGGGAGAGGGCAGATCTTGCCGCACCAATGCCTCCGGTGAAGGGGAAATCGATGCCATCATCATCACCACTCCTTATTGACGTAGTGGGGGGCATCTCCATCAATATCTCCATCAACACCATCATCACCACCATCTCCATCTAAGATATCGACTTTACCCCCCTCATAGTTTGTGTTTGATTGAACCTTGGATAATGTTTGAAGGGCTAGTTGCATGTTTGTGCTTGGTACTTTGTCTTTATTTGGTGGAGAGATTATACTTTCAGATTGTCATTACGCCTCTCGTGCATATCATGTTTGATACTTGTGAGTAGTTCCCCATGTTCCTAAGGGCATAAGATGATCTGCCTATGATTCTATATGATGTGCAATGAGTATTTAGTCAAGTTTTTTTTATCTTTTATGTTGTTCTATGATGGTTTTATGCGAACGGCGACTGCATATTATTTCACCTATATGGGCTCATACGGCTGCACTTTAATGTAATGAGTGTTGGAAGGGACAGAACGATAGAAACCGGTTTCCAATAATTTGAGTTGCATTATAGGGGTTTATGTCGGGAACCACTGATCTAATTGCTATGGTGAGACATTTATGTCTTAATGATTCCTATACTTGCACATGAAAATGGCTCTAGGACCCATCATAAGAGGTGCATTTGATCATATCCATGCTTGCACCTAATTTAGGCTCTGTCTCTAAGGAAATGAAACTTGACAAAATATTTACCATGTTGTGTAGAACTCTAAATGCTAGTAAATCCATGCCGCCCTTGAGAACATTTGTCACATATAAGCACACACTGTTTAGCTTTCCCTATTACTGCAAAGATGATTGTACTTTCTCTCATTGAGAGCATTTACATATTGCTATTTACTTTCCGCATTTTATTTTATTGCAAACTATACACCCAAAATACCAAAATAACGGCATTCTTATTATTGTTTATTTGTCAAATCCGCTAACCAATACCTTCATCTCATGGGTTCGACAACCTTTCTTATAGAAAAGTACTACAACTGATCTCCTGCACTTGGGAGCCATCACACGCCGACAATCAAAAATGACAGGACATAGCTAATCGCTTAGAACAGCAGGGTGACACCAGGAAATTCAACACGATAGGTGGCATTCTTTCGCTCCCGGCGAAACCGATCAAGGCGAAACCGGTCTAGTAAAGAGTGACGATGAACTCTCGAGGTGTGAACATCATTCGTAAACTTTCCTATCGCTCTAGTTTTAGACTATGAATTGGTGGTTTAAACTTTATTGCTACACTATGAACTTGTGGGTGTATTATTTATTCCTAAACTTGTGATGATTTTGCATTACGAATCTTGCATGCTGAATTATGTTGCTTTTTATTGCGAACATTTTTTTGCCTAATATTATGTTGCGTATTATCTATGGTTTGCCTTATGCATGACTTGGATTATGCACAACTGTCTTGGGTATAGAGATGACGAATAAGTGGTATGTTTTATACCAAGGTAGAGTTCCATGAGTCTACGACGAGTGGCATGACTACTGAAGTAAGTGAACGGGTTCAAGGGCAACAACTACAAAAGGTACAAGGATAAACCGTATGAGTAAGCTAGATATATACATGAACTACCTGGTAGGGGAAGAGAGGAAGAAGAACCGCAAGAAGACCATGGTACGTAGTCTCCATGTTATGTGATTCTAGTGTAGATCATGATCTCTGCATGCATATGCATGTATACTACGTACATTGAGACTTGTGTATTATTGTGATGACCTGATGTACTATTTTCAGTACTCCATTGGGACCTATGTATATTCTTGTCTATACTGAATATAATTAGTCATGTATATTCATGTCTAAATTGCCACGACCTATTGAAAACTGGAAGCGTGCCCAGGTAATGGTAGCGGGCAGGTGGGGCACGTGACCAGTAGTCTACGCACTTGCAGCGTGCGGGCGCACACCCGACCAGTGTTACAAAGACTGGCAGCGGGTGGGACCACACACTGCTACTACTCTACTATGAGACATGTACCTAGCCTACTAGTAGGAGCTTACCACTTGTGAGTTACCGCTCACGGGTGAGAGCCCGCGACTGGTATTCAAATTGCACATGCAAGCAGTAGGCTATTATGTATTAGTGGATACTTCCCTCCCGCGCGACGACCACGATCAATTCATGGGGAGAGTAGTGCGGGAGTGTAGTGGAAATCATATCCATCTCACATCTGAGAGAGGCATGAGTGGCGGCGATGGAGGAAGTCATGTCTAGGGTTCGCTTTGGAGCCCACATCCACCTACACCTATGCAGCTTGTGGGCTTGATAGGCTTGGGTCTGGAGAAAGCCTGATTGGGGAGGCCCAAAGGATGGGGACTGTCCTAGGACACACAGGGCGTAACGACGAACAGGGCATGGGCCCATGATCGAGGTACGAATGGTCCATATTTGAGCCCACCTCCCTACCTGTGGGCCGAGGTCCACCAGACAGGTGCCGCAGTCGAAGCCCTAGGCAAGTGCGGATGTGGCCCTCCCGCCGCGATGGCGACAACATAACCTAAATCTCTCGTGCTACTCCTTTCCATCGCAAGCAGAGGGCCAGTCCTCAATGGTAGCCTCATCCTCCTCGTTGGAGCGCCAGAAGCGCGGGCTAAAGCCACCGCCTCCCACTAGCAGCATGGAGACCGGCGAGAGGGGTCTGGAGTCGGAGAGGCACGTCGCCTGCTTCGAATCGCCCTTGGCTCCGCGAGAGCTCTCTGAGGCTAACGGTCATTTTTCACCCAATTGGATCAATTTTTTTTGGAGGATATCGCACCTGATTACTCTGAGAGTTACATTTTTTTCCGATAATGGACTATTTATTACTTAAAGTCAAGCAATTACACCCGATCTCTGCATAACCAAGATGCACACAGCCGTTCCAGAGTCTCAAGTATCACAAAAGTAAAAGCAATAAAAGCGAATTACATATCAAACATGAGCAATTGTAGATCGCCTACGAAGAAAGTGGTGGCTCAGTCCGTAGATTATGCTGTCACATATGTAGGGAAAAAGTATCCCTCTCTGTAGCCTCCAACCATGTACACACCTCCGTAAAGAGGTCGCGGTTCTCCACTCTTTGAAGTGAAGACCACGAACGGAGAATATCGGTACATCTGTAAAAAAGAACGATCTTATCATTAAAAACTTTGTCATTTCAACATTGTCATAGCGACCATAAAACGGTAAGCGCTCCCACCCTAATAAGCATTCTAAACCTACAATCAATACCATAAAAACAATTACCAAAAATATTGGCTACACTAGTCGGAGGATACAGATCAGAAGCTATTTAGATGTATAACCACATAGATCTAGCAAAGCGGTACTGGAAGAATAAATGTTTAATCGTCTCATTGTGATCACAGAATACACTGACTGTTTGCAAGCCAATTGCACTTAACAAGGTTATCTTTGGTTAAGATTACCCCTCGACATAAATACCAACCAAAAATCTTAACTTTTAGAGGTATTTTCTTCTTCCAAAGATGGCCCGAAAATTTATAGGAAACTGGAAACATATTTTTCTTGCTAGTTCTCTATCATTTGACGGTTGAAAGACATCTTTTTCGAAACTGGAAACATATTTTTCTTGCTAGTTCTCTATCATTTGACGGTTGAAAGACATATTTTTTTGGGCATGACGGAAATTTGATCCACTGCCTAATCAGTAGATTGATGCGATTGAACGACAACGTGCAGTGCAGCCCTGCATTGAGCAGCACGCAGTGGGTGATCAAAGTGCACACGGTTGAAGGCGCGATACTGGCCACAAACGTGATCAACTGAATCATTTGTCCGATCTCCAAAAACGAAGCTGAAGGCGTGATCGACTCAAGTATTTATCTGATTTTCCATCTGACGTGTCGTAAATTGTGATGGCCTGGGGAATGCACGAGGATCCGATGATTGTCATCAAAAGGGTGTTTGTTGTTGGACATTTGCACTTTTGCAACCATCAGAACAGAAACTGGCTTGTTATAGTGTTGTCCTCTTCCGTTTCTTCCCATGCTATACGTGATTAACGAACCGTGTGGCACACTAGTTATACACCACTAACAAGCAATCTATTTTTGTTTCTGCAGGCAATGGTACAAACTACACAACCTTTTTCTTGAGTGGACACAAGTGTGGTCTAGCATGTTCCTGCATCCACTTTTCCAATCGATCACATAGTACTTGCACGGAGACATTGGCTTTCAACAAATTTTACGGGTGAATCCACCTTATTCGCAAAAGGGGAAAAATCCACCTTGGGATAGAATCACCCCGTCCTGATCTGACGGCTCACAGAAGTCCGCCAACGGTGAAAATGATCATGTAGCTCTGTTCTAGCCACCCGGCCGAAGTTTATAAATGGACCCAAGGCGCCGCACTGTCCGCAAGCTCGCAGGACAGTCTTCTCCTTCCTTCCTCAGCACAGTTGAGAGTGAGTTCTTTTTTTCTCGCCGGGGTCGAATAATTTAGGAAAACTTACCATCTTCTATGTACTGTGATCTAGCACATCTCTTGTTAGATTGTTTTCTGAACCGCAGAGCAGTTTTGGTCGGTTTTTGATTTGATAGCGAGCCAATGTTTTCTTTTGTGATTTCAGTCTAGTTCTGTGGTTCACCGATTTCAGGTTAGCACTAGTATTAACATTTTATTAGATCTGATTTCTCCTAAAGAAAAATTGCGATGAGTAATCTCTCTCCTACAATTTGCAGCTCACAGCGCAACCATGAGAACCGGCCGCGTCGCGCTCCAGCACCTACTCATCCTCTCCGCCGTGCTCATCCTTGGCACGCCCTCAGAGGGTCTGGTCCGCATCCCGCTGAAGAAGCTACCGTTGGTTCACGAGAACAGCCTCGTTGCCGGAGAGGATGCTCAGAGCCTCTTCGCACAGCGCCATGGCCTCGTCTTTAACAAGGAGCCGCAGCCGCAGCCGCAGCCAAAGAGTGATATTGTTATATTGAAGAACTACTTGAACGCTCAGTACTACGGTGAGGTCGGCATCGGAACGCCGTCGCAGAACTTCACCGTCATCTTCGACACTGGCAGCTCCAACCTCTGGGTGCCCTCCTCCAAGTGCTACTTCTCGGTGCGTGCCCCCGTCTTGTGTTGCCTGCTGTGGTTCAAGCCATCAAGGTTTCATACAGTTTGGTTGTTTATCATAAAACTAATATGGAGCCTACGTTTTGGAAACTTTTGCTGCAGATTGCATGCTACTTGCACAGGAGCTACAGGGCCAGACGGTCGAGCACGTACAAGAAGAAAGGTTTGTTATCCGAACACATATTGCCCACGCACGGTTAGGAAATAGCTTACGGGCCAAAAAGAAAATACTTGTGATGCACCACTAAAGTTCCACGTTGCTGGTATTTGCCCAAAATATCAACGGCATCATAAGTAGTGATAGACCACTAATAAAAAGGTTATTGGTGCCATACTAGCAAAATAGCATGCATGCCACTGGTATTTTAGACTCAAACTGTGGACACTTCTAAAGTACCGGTGGCGTGAGACATTATCGCACGCTGCTAATACATCATTTGCTCGCGTCGTCGGGCCGCGTGCGACATTGCTATTACATGCCTCCCCTGGTGTTGGTGATTTGGCACGCCGCTATTACCTGTCTTCCTAAAGCTCACCGAAGAATGATCCCAACCTAGCGAGCAAGCCCACTCCGGCGCCCTAGGGCCATTGCCTTTTTTTCCATCTACACGGTGTGTGAAAAAATCTCTTCTCTCGCTCACATCTCTCTTCTCTCTCTTTTCTCTCACTCACATATCTTTCTCTATCTCTCCCCTTGGTTCGTCTCTCTCCCTCGTCCCACACATCACCATAACTAGCATCGGAGCCAGCTGGGTGTAAGGGTGGGGTGGCCCCACCCTAAAAAATTTCCCAGCCCATGTATCAGCTATATAAAAGAATAAAAAAGTGCAAAAGGCCCAACCTAACTTAGGCCTGCCCCACCCTGAAAAATTGGGTTGGGACCACTACTGCCATGACACCACAACGCAAACACTAACTTATGCAAGATTATTGCTAACACCATGAACTCCTTTGGCCCGGCCACCACTCTGGCCCACAAGATCCGAATCAGCCTCCACGGAAATGCACGCCACTGGAGTACTCATACACTTCAATGATAGCACCAAGATCCAAGACAAGCTTCTGATAGGGGACTGCAATAACGGCTCCTTCAACCCTTCCCTCTCCACTGATGGAAGCAGTAGGACCTCGCTGGCAGCGACATGCTGTAGGTCTAGGGTTTGGTCGATGGGCTGGGCCTGGTCTGCTTTTTTTTGGGCCTACTATGGTACTGGTGGCGTTATGAATGTTTGTACGTCAATAACTCCTACACATGGCGTGGCACACATACGGCGCTGATAACGTTTATTAGCAGTGAGATACCAGGTGCCTGGCACTCGCATGCCACTAGCCACGTTTTTGATACGCTGCTGATAGCCTTTTTTCCTACTAGTGAGGTATGCAATATGAGATGATGTTATACTAATACATCGTCCACGGAGTTTCTTCAACTAGGCATTAATCAGATGGTTTAGATTAAACCGTAGCAACCAGGTAACTGCTGTTTTTCGTGACTAATTTTCATTTCGAATCTTGGCAGGAAAATGGGTATCAATTCATTACGGAACTGGTGCAATTGCTGGCTATATTAGCCAAGACAGTGTGCAAGTTGGTGGTGTAGTTGTGAAAAATCAGGTTTATACGCTGCATGAGAAGGGCATATCTATTTTGGCTATCTAATGATGTACATCCCATATATATAATTTTATTATGCTACCCTATTAGGATTTTATTGAAGCTGCCTTGGAACCAAGTATTTCTTTCATGCTTGGAAAATTCGACGGTATTCTTGGTCTTGGGTTTAAAGAAATCTCGGCCGGCGGTGCTGAACCTGTGTGGTGAGCAATGTTGTTTGACTGAATTTCTCAGTTTTTCCTATTTGGTAGCAATATGAACATTAGATATGACTATTTTAATTTATGTGTACGATTTTATGTATTATATTTATTTCTAAATGGTTCATTGTGGGTTCTTCTAATTTACTGGCATATTGTATCACCAAATGTGAAGCATATAGCAAGATTTGTTATCCTTGACATCACAAGCAAAATTATAGGTATAACATGGTTAGCCAGGGTCTGGTTGGTAGCCCTGTTTTCTCATTCTGGTTCAACCGACATGCTGGTGAAGGGAAGGGAGGAGAAATAGTTTTTGGAGGAGTTGATCCTAATCATCACAAGGGAAGACATACCTATGTTCCAGTTACTAAGAAGGGATACTGGCAGGTGAAACTTTTCGATTTAGTTGAGTAATCTTGAAATTCAAGCAGCGGTAATTAGTTTGTGCTCATAAGTTTTGACCCACTTGCTGCAGTTTGATATGGGCGATGTTTTGATTGGAAGAAACTCCACAGGTGCTAACATGTCATTTTGTCAAGAAAATCCATACCCAGTATATGCTCGTATATATGTACAAAATGGTTTTAATCATTTTTCTTATACTCCTGTTTGTATCAGGATTATGTAAATCTGGTTGTGCAGCAATAGTAGATTCTGGAACTTCGTTGCTTACTGGCCCCACGGTATGCCTGTGAGCTCTATTCATGTTTATACCCATAAACAAGGAAAAGATCTTTAATTAATGCATGTAACCTTGATTTATCGATAAAAACTCTCAATCAACTTTCCCACTAACCCAAATGAGACATGTAAGATTTTTAAGAAAGCTAAATTAACTTTCTAAAAAGCCTTACATTTTGAAACGGAAGTGTACCTTTTAGCAGAGAAAATGTGCATGGTAAAAGTAAACGTGTATGCTTTGAATCCTTTGATCGTTTGTATATGTTTCTTTTGATTGAATTATAGTATTTACACTTGAAGAGCAAGCACCGTAGAAAACTTGAAATATATAAATAGATACCTTTTGCAATTACCAGCCCTTAGAAGAACACCCAATAGATACATGACATACTGTGAAGATTAGCGAAACGGAACCTAATAGACCATTGAAAGCATAATGCGTTTTGAAGCTTTTTTTCTTTCGAAATGGGGTGTACCCCGGCCTCTGCATCGGTTGATGCACACATCCTTTTATTAAGAAACTGAATATTTAAAGTTTACAATTCAAAGATCAACGAGGGTCGATACAAAAATTAACCATCGAAAAAAGAGAAGACTGCTAAGCAATCTAAGCATCATGTAATCTCTTAACAGGCCGCCAAGTAGCCTCATATCCTGGGCAACCATTCGAAGACGGTTGCATCCAGAAATTATGCACTCCCGCTGATCCTCTGGGAGCAAGAAACATCAAAGCTGGATGCAGTGAACCATAGTGTGAATAACCTGTAAAAAATTAGTAGAGTCCTTTTTGTTAAAAACAATATCATTTCTGCAATTTTAAATTGACCAACATAAAGCCGAAACACCAATGCAAATCCTAGCTTTATCAGTTTTATCAATTCCATTAAGCCAATTTTCAAACATATTTGTTACATTGGATGGAGGTGGAATATTATAAGCAGCAAAAATCACCCGCCAAATAAGCCTAACAAAAGGATAGGAAATAAACAAATGTTCTACTGATTCCTCGGCGTCATAGAAAGAACATTTCGTATTTCCTTTCCAATTCCTCTTTGCTAGATTATCACGGGTCAAGAGGACTTACTAAGGAACCACATAAAGATTTTAATTTTCAGTGGGATTTTTTTTCCAAAGATAATTACAAAGATATCTTGTATGTCCATTTAACATATCAGCGTACATAGTAACGGTGAATTTCCCCAAAAGAACTTATCATGATCATCATTTAAATTTAGCACCATTAATCGTTTTGAAGCTTTAAAGCATAGCATGTGTAATGTCTTTGTTCACGGGCCCATGGCTCATAGTTTTGGATCTGGTTGGTGCATTTTTCATTTTTCTCGTTTAATATTTGTGTGTCTTGTGACTCGGTATTGGAATGTATACAGGCGATAATTACTGAGATAAATCATAAACTTGGTGCACCTGGAATAGTGAGCCAAGCATGCAAGACCGTTGTTTCTCAGTATGGGCGGTGGATCCTAGATTTGCTGCTAAAGCAGGTTTGCACATTTCCAAAAGTTGCATTCTAGTTTGATTAGTCACACGTAAGGCTTGTAAAATCTATTTTTTTGGGGTCTACATATGATGCAGACGGAGCCAAAAAAGACATGTGCCTTAGTCGATTTATGTCCCCTTGGTGGATCTGATGGTGTAAGGTAAGAGTTGAATACCCATGTATGTTTTGAACTTGTGCATGCTTTACACACCATAGAATAAATTTACATTAGCACATGAAACACGCATATTGTGCAAGTAAGAGGATAATTAGTGTGTGGGCAACTATAGAATGTACATAGTATGATTCCGTTAATACATGGTAGAAATGTCAGGATATTGCTCGTGGTTTCTTTTGCCAACACTCCGACCACACCTACATTTGTTAGGTCTCTTCAGTTCAGTATGTACATGACGATATAGATTATTAGATGTATCATGATTATTAGAGTTATATTATACTATACGTATTGGGTATAGAGTAGTACTCTACCCCCTATTCTTCCTTGTACATGCCTACGGGGGCTATTCCCGTTCATATAAACACGTAATATAACTCTAATAATGATATCGCGGAATGTTAGATGGAAGTACATCTCTAGTCTGCATAGTATGATAATGATCTCCGCCTTCAGTTTCAGAGTGTGTTGCATCGTAGTAATTGACTTCTAAGATACCCTCTTCAAAAGGATAAAAATGTATATGTTAGCCTTGTGCACCCTAGCTTCGTAAGACCTCTAACTGAAACATGTAGTATATTTATGATCAACACAAGACAGTTATAGTACTTCATACTAAGGAGTTTCCTTATGTTTTCCAAGTAACCGAAAAAAATTATGACACCTTAGAGGTACCCTCAAACGCTATGTATTTCGGATTTGCTAAATGAAACGAGCATGTGAAACGTGTCTGAACTTGCATATCACCTTTCATAGATTCGGTCTTATACAGATATGTACGACCCACTTTTATCTTCCTCCTCATCAGTGTCAGTATCTGCAATTGTCTTCTTGTCATAGGATGTGTTGTACACTAGACAGTTTGGTGTAGCTTTGCAAACTCGTTGTGGTAAATATAGACATACATGGAATCATTGTATCTCATATCCAAGAGAGCAAACCTTCTTGTCTTTGTAAGTTCACGTTTGGAAG
This sequence comes from Lolium rigidum, assembly GCF_022539505.1. NCBI lineage: Eukaryota > Viridiplantae > Streptophyta > Magnoliopsida > Poales > Poaceae > Lolium > Lolium rigidum. Next base: position 147,120,520 of record NC_061513.1, read on the forward strand.
CAAGTTCTTCTTCGAGAATTTTTTTGCAAGGTAAGCCAGCTTCTCATCTGACCTTTGTGTCTTCCCTATTGGGTTGCTTGATCTTTAGGGTCTTGTTGAGTCCTCCACCTACCTCGTTCAAATCTCCCATTTATTATCAGAGTCCATAATATGTTTTTCCATGTGGACGTCATGCAACATCGCCCAAATTTCAGATTTCTCGCATGACCTCATCCCTCAAGAATTTGGCTTTATGTTCTTTACCCCCTCCTCTAACCTTGACCAACAACGCATGCTGACTCCTCATCGTGACTTCCATGGAACCCTAAGTCATCAATTGTAGCTACAACATTTGCGTGTTACCACATTTACAACATGGATAACACATCTTTATGTTTCCCTTCCTTGCCATATCTTACTTGGTAACACGAGTAAAAGAAACTCGCAGTTGCCATCTTTACGTACATCCAACTTTGATGATCCATAGGACATAAAAATAATTACTTAAAATGATAAAAACAAACTAGCCATCCTCCCTTCTTCTATCCAACAACACAATGAGAATAAATTGTTAATTAGATCTTTCGATCGACGAGGGCCTTCCGACAGATCAATCGGGAGTCTTTAGAGGAGATGAAGGGACTTGAGGGTGGTGGTGGTGGTGGGGGGGGGGGTCTAGATGTTGGGAAAGGAAGTGGAGGGGATTTAAAATGAAAATCTAGATATAGACCTCTAAACCTACCTCTTTTCTTCTTCACCGCCTCATCCTATTTCATCACATTCTCTCATTTCTCCAACTTTTGCCAGCGAGGAGGTGGGTACAACTGTCCGAACCTACATGGGCAGCTGGAGCAGTTATCCACGGTAGAACATTGGCCATGCCCTTATGGTCGAAGACTGGTGCCCATCAGTTTCTAGTGACCATTGGTATTGTGACGACCAAAGGCCTTCTGATCCTCACACTACTGATGGGCGTCAGTGGAGGGTCCCCATCAGGCTCCCGCCAACCTTTGTCTACTGATAGATGCTGGTTCGACCATCTGCGACAAACTACAGCACCACCGGGCTCGGACGGCAGATAGCTTGTTATTTGAGACTGATCAGAAGAGATCATTTCTGCAGTAGTATTAATTTCCACATTTCGCAACATACCGAAATTCGTTCTTTTCCCGGAGTTAGTTTCCGTAGCTTTGAAGAAAAATCCGTCCTCTGTCCGGAGATGTCTCAAATTTTTTCTAGATTCACATATGTATATATATACACTAAAATGCGTTTAAGATACATGCGTATCTAGATAAATCTGCGACAAGTAATTCAGTATAGAGGAAGTAGTATCTTATAGTTGAAGAACAGAATTGCATGAAGTAGGTTTTGTCTCCTTTTGACCATTCACATTGTTTTCCTTATGACATGATGGTTGACATTGTTACTGTTTCCTCATGTACTGTATTGTAATTGCAGCGCTGGTATTCGAAGTGTCGTAGAAGATGATGGTGGGGCATCAGAGGGTGTTCTTTTGTGCAAGGCTTGCGAGCTGGCTGTTCAATGGACGATGAACCAAATTGCTCAGAATAACACTCAGGATTCTATATTGCAGTACATCAGTGAGGCATGTTTCCTATATTGCAATACCAATGCAAGAATCACATTGTTATACATTTTAACATACTTTGTCGAACGTATTTAACTTCGCAGCTATGTGACCATATTCCTAACCCTATGGGAGAGTCATCCGTGGACTGCAGAAAACTTGAATCCTTGCCTGACGTCTCTTTCTCCATCGGAGGCAAACAATTTGTGCTTAAACCAGAACAAGTAATGCTTTTTTTCCAAAGTTATTTTACCTCTCGTAATGTGTGAACGGGATCCATATTTTCTATCAGTTTTAGCATTTTATTAAACGTCATTTTTATTATTAGTAAGTTTCGAGATGTTTTCCCACTAACTTTTGAAGATTCAGTCCTTAGATCCATGGAGAAGAGCTAAAAGTTACACTAGATTAGTTTTTTTTTAGATAAAAGGCATATAATGCTCCGCTTTATAAATTAATAAAGCCACAAACATGTTTATAGGATCACACACACGAACACAGCCCTCCACACAGGAACAGGAGCTAGCAAGTTACCAACAGGACACACACAAGTTTAAGATAACCAGGCTACAACACACACCAAAAGCACTTCAGCTGTTTGTGGCACGAGTTACAGGAGAGTAAGTCGTGTTGAAGAGTTGCTTCATCATCCCGATCACCCTGTCCATTAGCTCCAGGTCTTTACTTCTTGTAAGCGGTCGCCATTGCTGTAAAAGAAGGACAGTTTTAAACACACAATCAGCAGGTTGGTTTGGGAACTCCCCCTCTATAGAGAACTTATTTCGGATCCTCCAAAGAGCCTAACTTTGGGCAGCAAAAATAATCCAGATAAATTTTCTAGCTTTTCCCAAAAAGAACTCAAAATCTGGAAAAACTGGGGAAAGGTTGTTGGGCTCCACTGAACCTCCAACATCTGGCGCACACCACTCCAGAGAAATTTAGCAAGATGACATGAAAAGAACAAGTGATCAGCCGACTCTGGTAAGTTGACACTAGATTAGTTTTCGATCATAGATCCATGGAAAAAGAAAATCCGGATCTTACTTGCATAAATAAGTTGAAGAGCCACATACTAGAGTATAGATCAGTTGATGTACGACAACTGCATCCAAAAGGAGTACGACTGAAAAGAAACAAAATTCTGCAAAAAATCACATAGTGCTAGAAATGGTGGCAAAATATACATATTAGACCGCATATTACCCGTAGGCAAATTCTAAGTGGTTTATGCTAATGGTTCTCATACATTCAGATTTGTATATTGAGTTGCTCCAGTTTTCTTTCTAGTAAACTGATTTGGTTTCACTTCTGATTTCTATTGTTCAGTACATACTGAAGATCGGTGAGGGTGATGCTACCCAGTGCATCAGTGGATTCTCAGCTATGGACGTTCCTCGTCCCCGCGGTCCTATCTGGTAAAATTATACACGTCTTATGTTCTCACGCTTTCTTGGAGTTAATAAAAAGTTATTTGGCAGTTTCAGAGTCTTAGGAATTGTTAATAGGGAGTTTGGGATTTCTTCTTGTATAAGATTTGTCTCCAGAATTTTCTAGGAGTGCTAAAAAACTTCTGAAATACTGAAAGCAAATGCTTTAGAAACTTGCTGTCCTTACTCTGACAATGAGAACTTGGTGTCGCAGGATCTTGGGCGATATATTTATGGGAGCCTACCACACTGTCTTTGACTATGGAAAAATGAGGGTTGGGTTTGCCGAGGCAGCATAGGTGGTTGCTGGATGAGCCGCGGAAAGCCAGTCCTTCAGGTCGGTTTGATGGCGATAGACAAAGCATGAATATGCATATGTGGCATGTTTGTTAATAATGAGCGTGTGATCGAACATAATAAGCATGTTTGTTATCATCTGTCCAAGACATTGATGCAATGCAGGCAGACTTTCATCATAAACTTTGACACGGGATGGTCCACGATAACAGTGGGGAGAACATGTTTTCTTAAGTTAAGACAACAAGGAGGATACACACGCACGCACGCACGCACGCACTTACTCCTTGGTGGCGTGATGCCTTTTATCGTAGAAATATTGATCGTCTAGTTACCAGATCCGTTGGTCCAAATTGACTTATGCATTGGCCCCTTAGTGAAGCTCTGACACTGCATGATGAACCGAGGGCATACCAGTGTTGGCTTCTAGGCTAAGCAGGGTATCACACACACACACACACACACACACGCACGCACGCACGCACGCACGCACGCACGCACGCACGCACGCACGCACGCACGCACACACACACACACACACACACACACACGCACAGACTTAGTGAAGCTCTGACACTGCATGATGAACCGAGGGCATACCAGTGTTGGCTTCTAGGCTAAGCAGGGTATGGTGAGCAGGACATATGGGAAGAAAGGTGCAATTCTTGAGCGAGGCCGTTCACTCAAAAATCTGTTAGCACAGGCTATTGAATATAACGGTTGCAATAGATGAAACAAAAGTTTCTTAGTAACATATTTTGGCATGCCGGAAATTTGATCCACGGCATGATCAATATATTGATGCGATGGTTTAGATTGTATCGTGGAGTCATACGACAAGCGGGGGAGCTCAAAAAGCGTGGAGTCCACCTGTTTATTATGAGAGTGAGGTTAGATCGAAGGCGCAAAGGATGGCCCGATCTAACAAAGGATGGCCCGATCTAACAAGGCACGCTAGGCGTCGGTTGCCTGATGCGTGGTGCTAAAATCGGTTGCATTCAGGACCATTGGATCACGATCGTACACTGTAAAATTAGCTATTTTTCGTCATGTCGCTTTCCCACGCCTCCGCTCTGTGTGCATGCATAGTCCGATCGCTTTCGCGCGTCAGGTGCTCAGGGTGGAGATTGCATGCTGTTAATAGTCACATGGGTGGATCCCACCATAAGCTCATGCTATTCTCTCCAGGAAATGACTCAATTTGATCGTATGCAAATGATCATACAATCCGGTTGTACGTGTACCATTGCTCATTCTCTCCTATCCTCAACTCTAAAAAGAAGCTATTTAGTACGAATGCAATGCAACAAAAAAGTTCCAAATAACTTTAAGTCCTAACAAATAAAATTGATCTTTTACAAAATTAATTCTATAAAATTAGTTGTTATGCGACAATTTATTTTCCTACAAATGATTTATAACAAAAGTTAGAAATAGTTTTAACAAAAAATACAAATAATTACAACAAAAAACCTTGTGTTTGCGTAAATAAAAAAGTTTTTAAGATTCGCGAACTTATCATGTATTTCAACCAAAAATCATAAATAATTACAACAGAAAAATAATATGTTTACAACATTTTAAAAAACACGTAAACATCATCGCAACAACCAAAGAACACACAAACTTGCGGTGAATGCCTAAAACCTTGCAACGTCCACCATGTGAGTTTACATAAAAATGAATACGAGCTTGTCACATTTTGAAAGCACCTATGGAACATCAAAAAATTCACAGAAACACAAATGTGTAGCAAACTTCCAGAAAACCTTGCGATGTCCAACATGTGAGTTTACAACAAAATGAATACGATCTTGTCACATTTTGAAAGCACCTATGCAACATCAAAAATTCACAGAAATACAAATGTGTAGCAAACGGCCAGAAAACCTTACGACGTCCACCATGTGAGTTTACAACAAAATGAATACGAGCTTGTCACATTTATGAAGGCACCTATGCAACATCAAAAAATTCACAGAAATACAAATGTGTAGCAAACGCC
>NC_061513.1:147125918-147168684 GCF_022539505.1 Lolium rigidum
GCTCCGGAAGCACTTGGGCAACGGTCCGATTTTCCGTGGCGGAAGGGCGCCCAAGCGCGACGGACCGAAAAAATCGTCGTAGGACTTTGCCTGACGCAGTTTCCACAACAGAACCCATATCGTCGGGTTAGGCCCATGGGCGACGAAAAATACCCCTTAGCGGACGATTTTGAGACGTTGTCTATCAGAACTTTTCTTGTAGTGCATAGAGGAGGTAAACAACATCTCTTTCTTTCTCCACTTGCTTTAGTTGCTGTAGCACCTTTAATTTGCAAAGTTTCTTAGTTGATTTGAGATTTCAAAAATTTTCCTGGTCAGTAATAATAAACTTAATACACAGAAATGTGCATTTTTCAAAGTTTTCAAAAATTCGCGAAAATTACACCGTTGGTCCTATTTTTCGACGAGGCACTCGGGAGCACCGGAGGATGACTCGTGGGGCACCACGGGGTTCCACACCACAGGCCGGCGCGGCCGGCGAGGTGGCCGCGCCACCATGTGGTGTGGGCCCCTCCTTGCCCCACTTTGTCATCTCTTTCTCCCAGCACCTTCTCTCTCCCGAAAAAACTCGAACCAATTTCCTCTCACTCGCGTTTTTGCTCAAGAGCTCAGGATTTTTCGATCTCTTTGCTCAGCTCAGATTTCCTGCTGAAATTTGGCACATTTGCTCCTTGGTATGTGACTCCTCCACCCATCCAAGTAGAATTTTGTTTGGTTGAGTATATCTTGAATATTTTGCTGCTGTAGGTAACATGTTTGGTGAGCTTGCATGCTTGTTCTAATTGGTAGAAATTAGTTTTGATGCATGATTAGTACTCTAGCAAGTTCCTATGGTAGTTTTCTTCAATTATATGTCACCAAATCAAGTTTTATATTGTTTGTTAAAAATTTCAGAAAATGGAAGGAGGTAGGTACCAACTCAACCAACATGAGTTGGAGGTGCCACAGGTCATGAGAGTTCACCGGGAAGAAGGAGTATATCCTACTTACTATCCGTGTGTGGATTTCATGAGAAGTGTAGGGATTTTGCAGGACGTCCGAAATTTAATCTCTCGTGCAGGATTGGATGATTTTGTTGATGGGGAACCATGCCAATATGTGAAGCTGACTATGTCAGTAGTGCAAGATTTTAAATTCAATTGGTCACAATCTAACCCCATGGTTCAAGTACAAAATTTATAATAAAGCCGTCAACTTGCCATTCAGTGATTTTTGTGCAGCAATCAAAGTGCCGCAATGGGGATCATGCGAGAAGATAAAGGGATCGCCGCAAGAGCTCTTGGACCTCTTCAAGATGATTTGTCATGGGAGGAGCTTCTCAGAGGATGATGGTAAAATCAGTAGTATTCATTTCCCAGCTATTCGTTATTTCGCCTATTTCATTACCAAGTGCGTTCTAGCGAGAAAGAATGGAGGTAAAATAACTATCCCGGATCTAGCCTTTCTAGCTGCTGCATTACAAAGTAATAGGACTTATAACTTGGGGGCTTTGATAGCCAACAGACTTGCCACTAATCGTGAGAAGGGAGGAATTTGTGGAGGTCTCATCGCCTCCCGTTTATTAGCTATGCATAATGTGAGACCGCACAGTCTTGATATTCCGCTCCCTATGGAGAAACTTGACATAGCTTCCATGATTAAGCATGAATTTCTTTCTAATTCGTCTAATTTAGGGAACCTGTCTTATAGAATAACATTTTACAATAAATCTTGGACAAGGACTAAGAAAGTTGAAAAATTAGTAGGATTGCCTGCACCTTCTCTGTTTAACCTTGATTCCAGTGGGGATTGGTCAGTCCCGGAAAGTGCAGTTAATGCATACATCGAGGGAGGAAGCCATCGTGCACGAGACAACACGGATGAGGTCGAGGAACACCTCGACTCGTCATCCGATGCAGCAAGCTCTTCGCATCCACAAGCTGGGTATGAGGAACCCCCGCGCTTTTCTTCTCGCATCGGCACCTTATTATGACTACTCCACATATGATCCACCGGCGTGGAACCCAGTGCCCTCGATGGGATTGAACTCCACTTAGGCCAAAAGCCTAAGCTTGGGGGAGGTATACCGGCATCACTCATTCTTTGCATATTATGATTGCTGGATACTTGTATATACTTGTTTAGTCTCTTTGAGTGGTTTTCTAATGAGAGGAAGATGATATTTGGGGAAGTGCTGCCTGAAAACAGATTCTGGGCTATTACCGTAAAAATTCGTGCGCCCAGCCAGAACAGTATTTTGAGTTGCAAATTTTTGTGCATGTTCCCCAGGTTGTTATCTAACTTTCATTAGTTGAACACTTTTCGAACTGAACAACGTAAGATTTTTGTAAAAATCGATTTCTGTACTGCTGTCAGGTTTTGGCAGATTTCTGCCATCTCGCTTTTCTGTGTTTCTTTTAGTTTGCTATTCCTTGTTTCCACTTTGTTTCTTTCCCAAAACACAAAAAGACCAAAAATATTTCTGTTGATTCTCTTCACCATTTGTTCATCTTGGTTTGTTGCATTTGTTTCGCTTTATTTGCTATTGCTAGTTTGCTATAAGAAAACCCAAAAAGATTTTGCTTTGTTTGCTTGTTCTCTTTTGTTCTTGTTCTCAAATTCGAAAACACCAAAAATATTTGCTGTTCTTCTTTGGTTTTGTAAAGTTCATCTTGAGTTCAATGGTCTTCGGTGGCTGGAGCGTGGTTTTCATTTCATATTATCCAAGCTACACAAGTGAAAAGGCAATAATGACGATCTACGACAATCTGATTGTGGTGAGAGGCCGGTATGAACTCTATTTGTTTTCATTTTTGTACATATACTCATCCATGTGAGCATGCTTAGTTGGTTCATGTGAGGTATATGTTATTTAAGAAAGTCTAGTAGTTCATGATCTCTCATAATTAGCTCCAATCTATTAATATAAGTAGCATGTCATGGATGTTTGCTTGCATTGTTTTATTCATAAGTAAGTATGGCATTGTGGTATCCTCCTCTGAATAATTCATTTATATCGACTTGGCACATGCTCACGCATGCATATGACTGAACAAAAGTCAATTAAGCCTCCATGATTTACATTGCTTCGTAGTTCTTGTATCACTTTTATGCCTCAATTAATTTATTTTGCCGCAAGCATGATTATGACGAGTCATCGCTCTCTTGATTTGTCGCTCCCTAGTCTTTTGCTAGCCTTCACTTGTACTGAGCGGGAACGCTGCTCGTGCCTCCAAACACATGAAAACCAAGTTATTCCAAAGTGTCCACCATAAATACCTATGCATGGCATTTCAAACCATTCCAAAGTAAATTCTCATGCGCTACCTTTAAAATCTTCAAAATACTTCTCAATTTGTGTTTATGTTTCATAGCTCATGAGGAATTATGTGGTGTTTAGCTTTCAACCTTGTCATTTACTTTTGACGGACTCTCATATGGAATAGTGGCACATCCGCTTATCCAATAATTTTGCAAAAAGAGCTGGCAATGGGATTCCCGATCCCGAATTAATTAACTTAAATAGACACTCCTCCATGGTTTGTGATTGTTGGACGGCACCCGAAGGATTCGGTTAGCCATGGCTTGTGTAAGCAAAGGTTGGGGGGAGTGTCATCATCATAATAAAACTAAATTAAAAAGGCACTCCTCCATGGTTTGTGATTGTTGGCAGGCACCCGAGGATTCGGTTAGCCATGGTTTTTGTAAGAAAGGTTGGAAGGAGTGCCACATAAACATGCAAATAATTCATGGGAGCCGCTCTTGAAAGTCCGGTTGGCGAGGTAGTTGGTGTACCCATTACCATTCGTTGACAACAACAAACACCTCTCAAAATAATTTTACTCCCGTCTTTATAAAAATGAAAAGCTCTAGCGCATGTTAATCCCTGCTTCCCTCTGCGAAGGGTCAATCTTTTACTTTTATGTTGTGTCTCCATTATTTCTTTAAGCACTTTCTTGAGAGCACAACTGTCATTCTTAGTATAATATGCTTGTCTCAAAATATGATTGATTGTGGTATAACTTTGATGCTTTTATCTTTGACAATCACTACTTCTAGTCTTTCTATGAACTCCGAGAGGTGCCCGGGCATTTATGTTTTGCCAATCAAATACAGGCAAGCGAGATACCACTTTATCATACTCTCTTATGAACATTGCAATCCTGCTTATATACATGATTCATGATGCTTATTATTAATTGTTGGTACCTCTTTATGATTGACATAGCTGTTAGATGATCTTATTTGCATGTACCTTATTATGAACTGCTCAAGTATTAACCATATCATGAGAATATATACATCATATGAGCAAATGTGTTCGTGAAAGTTCTTTTATCGCTCAGTTGTTAACTGAATTGCTTGAGGACAAGCAATAAGCTAAGCTTGGGGGAGTTGATACGTCCAAAACGTATCTACTTTCCCGAACACTTTTGCTATTGTTTTGCCTCTAATTTGTGTATTTTGGATGCAACTAACACGGACTAACGCTGTTTTCAGCAGAACTGTTGCAGTGTCTCGTTTTTGTGCAGAAATCCAACTTTCGGGGAAAAACCTCGGGATTTTGACGAAAGGGCCTATTTTCCCGGAATGCGACGGAGCCGGAAGGACAATTGAAGTGGAGGCCCGAGGGTCCCACACCACATGGCGGCGCGGCCCGGGGGGCCCGCGCGGCCATGTGGTGTGGCCCCTCGGCCGGCCTCCGACGCCCCCCTTCGGACTACTTATTCGCCTCGACCTAAAAACGCACGGGGAGAAGTGGAAGTCGCCAGAAACCCTCCAGAACGCCGCCACATCGCGAAACTCCGTCGCGGGAGCCAGAAGTCTCCGTTCTGGCACTCCGCCGGGACGGGGAATTGGAGGAGATCATCACCGCCAACGCCTCTCCATCAACCAGCAATGTTTCCCCCATCCATGTGTGAGTAATTCCCCCGCTCGTAGGCCGAAGGGGATGGTAGGGATTGGATGAGATTGGTCATGTAATAGCATAAGATTGTTAGGGCATAGTGCCTAGTGTCCGTAGATGGTACTTTTATGATATTGTTGCAACTTGTTATGCTTAATGCTTGTCACTAGGGCCCGAGTGCCATGATCTCGGATCTGAACATGTTATTGATTCATGAAGATATTCGTTGTTTATGATCTTACCCGCAAGTTGTATACACATGTCGCTCGTCCGGAACCAATGGCCCCGAAGTGACGGAAATCGGGACAACCGGAGGGGATGGTAGTGATGTGAGGATCACATGTGTTCACGGAGTGTTAATGCTTTGCTCCGTACTCTATTAAAAGGAGTACCTTAATATCCAGTAGTTTCCCTTGAGTCCCGGCTGCCACCGGCTGGTAGGACAAAAGATGTTGTGCAAGTTTCTCATTGCGAGCACGTACGACTATAATTGGAACACATGCCTATTGATTGATTAGTACTTGGATACCGTTTTATTATTATCTGCAAATGCCCCGCTATGATTGTTACATGAGTTTCTCTCATCCATGCAACGCCCGTCATCCGTCCCCGTGCCTACGGTATTTTAATCCTGCTGTTTACTATAATCACCACTGCTTGTCTTTGTTACTCTGTCTGCTGTTATTTTACTACCGCTACTACTATAAAACCGTTACTACCGATAAACTCCTGCGAGCAAGTCTCGTTTCCGAGTGCGACTGAATTGACAACTCCGCTGTTAAGGCTTTCAAGTATTCTTTGTCTCCCCTTGTGTCGAATCAATAAATTGGGTAATACTTCCCTCGAAGACTGTTGCGATCCCCTATACTTGTGGGTCATCATTGCTCATATCAAGGCTTCAGTTAGCCACCCCTTTTCTGGCACCTAATGTTGCCTTCTTCGTACGTGATGGAAGGGCTCATTGTAGTTGCGATGTGTCTTTTCTCGATAGTTGTAGACTAATGTGTTGGTCAATAGTTCCATAATTGAAACTTTTATTATGCGAAATGTTTGTTATGTGCATTGTTGGAGTAAAGTTTGAAACACAGGATCTGCAGCATATATATAAAAGAACACCCAGTTCATTCGGATACCAAGTAATAGGTGATAGGCCTTTATCGGCCGTTGAACACAAAAGTACATTCACTTTCTTCGGACAACAATCCCAAACCGGCCCAAGTAAAAGGTGGCCCATATTTCGCCGTATTTCATTTGGATCCAAGAATCAGGTGCTCGGAGGCTAGAGGGGCCTAAATCAGGCCATACTAATTTAGCCAAATAGGCCTTTGTTGTCTTCTATCCTGAAATTCGGAAACCAGATTATTTTATAGGTTCAACCCAGCAAGATGGGATAGTTATTTTGGCCCAGTCTGTTCGACATGTGTAAACTGACATATGGGATCCACCTTGGAGACACGACAGGTGGTCCAACTCTGACATGCGGGGCCACGCGTCCAGAATTGATGCATCTCCATGTGGGCCCGATGGGAATGTCACATGGAACCCATGTAGGCCCGACAAAGTATGTAGGCCCTGCAAGCTCTAACACGAGGACCCACCAATATCTGACATGCGGGCCCACCGAAACTCTGACATGCGGGGCCACGCCACATCTCCATGTGGAGCCAACGGAATGGAACCTGGGACCCACGTAGGCCCGACGTATTATGTAGGCCCAGCAAGCTCTGACATGTGGGGCCATGAGTCCAGAATTGACGGCAGGTAGACACTTGTGCTGGCACGTGCGCAAAAAAATTGGCATGGCAACTGACATGTGGAACCCATGTTGGTGGTACTGACAGTTATGGTCCACTTCACATGCCTGGAGGCTATCGGAACGGGTGGCCCCACGCAGGTGGGTCGTGTCGGTACCTGACATGTGGGCCTGAGTGCTGCTGGCCAAGTACTGATACGTCCCACACGTATCTATAATTTTTGATGTTCCATGCTTGTTTTTTTACAATTCTTATATGTTTTATGTGCACTTTTCCACACTTTTTAGCATTTTCTGGGACTAACCAATTAACGCAATGCCGCAGTGCCAGTTCCTGTTTTCTGCTTGTTGTGGGTATACTTTATGGGTATATAAACGACATGGCCTGGATCCGGCAAGCCCGGGTGGCCCACAGACGGTGATAGTGGCATGTGGCCCATCAGGCGGCCCACTTGCTGTTGATCATGAAGGATGAAGTCCAGCCCAGAAGCAAGGATCCGGATCTCAACCGACCTACGAAGGAGGCCGGATCCGTGGAGGCCCATAAAGTACCCGGATCCAGTACGGCTTAGATGGAAGGCGGATCCTTGACGTACACGGCAAGATATTGTACCGTAGTTAGGCAACTTGTATTCCGGCTAGGACTCTCCATGTAAACCCTAGATCCGTGCGCCTATATAGGCCGGATCCTGGGAGCCCTTAGGGCAGATCTCGAGCTAGAAGCGAGACAACCACACCTCATTGTAACAACTCGCAAGCGCCTGGATAATTCCAGACAAGCAACAGTAGGCCCTGTCTCCGTGCAGGTGTTCCGAAGCTGGGTAACTCACGTACCACCGTCCCGAGGACACTCCGCCCTATGGCCCCTACTTCTTTTCCCCCTCGTGAGGATCCCTCCTCCGAGGTACCGTCTACTAAGCAACGACAGTTGGCGCCCACTGTGGGGCCTGCGGCGTCTGGAGGCCGGAACCGGGCACTACTAGGAAAAAGGCTAACCGTAAGATGGGTGTTAGTGGCGCACCAAGAGGGCAGTGCGCCACTACTACTTAGCAGTGGCGCACCGGAAAGTGGTGGGCCACTATTAAAAATGTAGTAGTGGCGCACCTCTCTGCGGTGCGCCACCACTAAGTTTGACCATGGGTTTAACTCAGCCTTATACATAGCAATGGCGCACCGTGTAGAGGTGCGCCACGGCCTATTTTGTAGCAGTGGCGCACCTCTACATGGTGCGCCATTACTATGTAAAGGGGAGGATGGAAATGTTTGGGCATCACTTAGTAGTGGCCCAAACATTTCCACCCCCCCCCCCCCCGTGAATCGCCTTTTGGAGTTTGCAAAAAATAAAAGAAATAGATAGAAAATTCAAAAAATTAAATCCTTTGAAATGCCCATGTAATATGTCATCTAGGTTTAGTGAAAATTGAAAAAAATGAATTTTGATATATTATGCAAAATGGCGTCATGTTTCGGTAAAACGGGATTTACGGTTGCATACGACCTCGGATGAAAAACTTTTTTATATCAAAATCGATCTACGCGAAATTTCCTATTCGAATTCAACGGCCTACGGCCGTTTGGAGAAAAAATGGATTCGTCAAATTCAAAACAGAAACAGGACTTTTTTCAGGTTTTAGATTTTGGGCAAAAAATAGAAAAAAATTAGCGGTGGCGCACCCATGCCTTGGTGCGCCACTGCTAAGCTTCCCGCCCACGAATTTCAAAATGGAGGAGCCGGCCACTTAACCCCCTCCTCCCTCCTCCCTCCTCCTTCACATATTCTCCTCTCCTCCTCCTGCTCTCCTCCTCTCCTCTCCTCCTTTCACTCCGGCGACCTCCTCCTCCTCCTCTCCCCCTCCTCCTTTCACTCCGGCGACCTCCTCCTCTCCTCTCCTCCTTTCACTCCGGCGACCTCCTCCTCTCCTCTCCTCCTTTCACTCCGGCGACCTCCTCCTCTCCTCTCCTCCTTTCACTCCGGCGACCTCCTCCACTATGTCGAGCTCCGGTGACCTCCTCCATTACTTCCATCCTTCGTCCTCTTGTTCATCCTCTCCTACATCTCCTCACCTCTCTTCACCTCTCCTACGTCCCTCATCCATCACCACCGGCGGCTAGGCTAAGAAAATGAGAATGAACATTGCAAAAATAATTCTAGCAACAAGAACGAGAAAAAATAACGAGCCAAAAAAATTCGAAACGAAATGTGCCGGATCCGGATCCGGATCCCGATCCGGATCCAGATCTAGAAATTTCAAATTTTAGTAGTGGCGCACCTTTTTTCTATCCAGTGGCGCACCTCAGACGTTTAGGAGTGGCGCACCATGAACCTAGTAGTGGCGCACTACCTGGTGCGCCACTGCTAAGCCAAATAGCAATGGCGCACCACTAGTGCGCCACTACTAAAAGTTAGCAGTGGCGTGATAACAGTGGCGCACCACTAGTGCGCCACTGATGGGTAAAAGTGGTGCGCCACTGATTGCCCTTTTCCTAGTAGTGGGGAGGGTTCTACCTTCGGAGGCATCGGCGACACTATCGCCGTGGGGCGCGTCAAGTACGCCGGAAACTTCCCGATCGTCCCTGAGGACGAATGCTGGATTCCGGCTAAGACAAACCCCGTCAAGCTCTCCATCATCCCGATCGGCGGGATACACCTCTTCATCGGCGAGACCGTCGATTCCGACGGGAACGCACTGGTAAGTAACGCAGACGCGACCGCCGCTGAGCAGGACGCAGTCGCGAAGATCCGATCTGAGTCGCAGGAACTTCCTAAGGAAGATTCCGCCTTAGATCTGGAAAAATCAAAGCCCACCCAATCCGCCCCCGAGCGAGAACTAAAGGTGGAAGACCAATGCGGATCCGCTCGGGTCTCCAGGTGTTAGAGAAGCAAAGGTGTCACTTCGTGCACTTCATAGCCCATACCGCAGGAGCCGCCCCTCAAGAAGCCGGAGCTGGCCCCATGCAGGTTGAGGCACCGGAAAACGGCGACGCTCCGGATCAGCAGGAGGCTGTCGGAGAAAGCGATGCCCGGGTGAAGAATCAATCCTGGGCAACCTGAGCCCAACTTCCGATGATACCTCCTCCATGGACACGGAAGAGTTCAACCGTAAGCTAGAAGAACTCGAAGGCGGTGAGCAACCTGACGTAGATTCCGCCCAGCCTATGCAGGTTCTCGCAACCGTGGCACCGCTGGATCAGCAGGAACGCGAAGATGCAAACACCTCCTCCGACCCAGGACCGTCCAATGCAGGATCTCCGTTAGACCGGGAACGTCCGCACCAGGACGTCTTGTCCCCAGAAGAGATAGTTGTGCAAGCACGCATGGATTTAGTCGCGCAGTCTGATGTCCTCAACAAACCCATAACTCCTGGCGACGCCGCAGATCCGGAGGCTTTAGAGGACACGAGAAAGGAGATGCTGGCCACCGCCAAGAAGTTTGCCAATACCGCAGCTCGATATTGGATGAGAGGAGAGAAGCTGCAAACTTGATGGATCACTTTGAAAGACAGGATCGCGAAATCACCAAATCACTCGCACACGTCAAACAGATGAGGAAAGAGTGGGAGGTAAAAATGACCTAAGCACAGGCGGAGGCTGATAGAATCGTTTGAGAAGCCAATCCCCCCCCCCCCCCGCAGGATCACCTTTGCAACCCCTGCAGAGCAGCAGCCGCTCGCAACTCCAAAGGATAACATGAAGAAGGCTGTGGAGCTCCTGAAAAAGAAGGACGAGGAGATTGATATCAACTACGTCCGCAAGCTCGTTGCTTCAGCAATGCAGCAGCAGAGCAAGGCAGACACTTCGCGCAGGTTGGAATCCAACCCGGATCACTGTTTGTCCACCGCGCAGAAGGACGCCCTCGGAAATCAACAAGGCGATGGTGAATCGCGCACCGGATCCACGGAGCACAGGAGACAAGCCAGAGAACATCCGAACCCGATCCCGGTGCCTTCGGACTCAACTCCGAGAGACCCAGCAAAGGGTAAGGGCCCAATGTACGCTCGCAAAGACAAATACCGGAACCCATCACCACCACCAAACCGGACTCCGCGCCCTCCGCCGCCCCCTCATCGACGCAGTCCTGCCGGAAACACCAGGCCCCATGGGCCAGGTGGAATCAACATCCGCGACACAATGCCGCCGCCAAGGAACAGGAGCAGGGAGCGCACGCCGGAGCCACGCAGGAGCCGGAACCAAGACCGCGGGCCTGAACCTCGCAGGAACCAGAACGAAGGCCGCGAACCCGAGCTTAGAAGAAGCCGGAATGAAGAACGCGCGCCTGAGCCCCGTAGGAGCCGGAACGACGGAGGCGACCACCACCAAGAGGAAGGGAGCCACCGAAGCCGGACCAGCCGCGAGAAGAACGCCGGGAATCTGAGGGCGGAAGCAAAAAATCTCACAGGCCCCCTCGCAGATCTCCCTCGCCACCACCCAGTGGAGGCGGAGGTGGAGGCGAAGGCGGAGGCCGGAGGTCTCGTTCCCGCTCAAAAACCCCCGGCGGCGGTTCCCGTGATGCCTGGGAGCGACTCAATGAGTACAGATCCGACTACATCGGCCCAAAGTGCTTTGGCCGGATGATCCGAGAGGAACCAAAGCCAAGAAGCTTGAACCTCAAGCTACCCGGAAACCTGAAGCACTATGATGGCAGTGAGAGGCCGGATACCTGGATCGAGGATTACTACAATGTACTAACCTTCGCCGGAGGAACCCCCAACATAGGCTGCCGCATGCTCCAGTTGTACCTTGTTGGTCCAGCTCGTGTTTGGCTCAGCGACCTCGAGGAGAATACCATCTTTTGCTGGTTTGACCTGAAGAAGGCTTTCGAGAACCACTTCAGGGGCACCTACAAGAGACCGGCCACCACAAGCGATCTTCAGGCCTGCATCCAGAAGAAGGGTGAAACATCCAGAAGTTTCCTCACCCGATGGTTGGCAACCAGAAACGAGTGCGAGAACGTAGATAACCGCACAACTATGCACGCCTTCATTGGTGGCCTGCAGTGAGGAGGGCTGCTGCGGCACAAGCTCACCTGCTTGGTGAATGCGAACAAACTCACGCTAGATGAGATGATTAACATCGCAAGCGATCACACTACCGCCGATGACGACGCAGGCGGAGATCTCGCAGCTACAGCCATACCCCTGCACCAACAGAAGAAAAACCGTGACAATGGTGTCAGCAGCAACAACAACAAGCGGAAGAACACCTCTGAAGACCAGAAAGGCGGAGGATCCGACATGGTCGCCATGGCGTTCCAACGCGGAGGTCCCGTAGGCGGAAGAGGCCGCTGACGTGGTGGCGGAGCCGGCAGGGGCCAACAGCGCGCTGACGAGGTCACCGCTGCCGGATCCCGCGCTCCCCAGACATACCAGGAGTACAGCGATATGTCGTTCCTGGCTCATCTAGATCCGTCCATGGGCAAATCCACTCACACCAATCGCAACTGCAAGTGGGTCAACGACTTGAAAAACGACCCGGAGGAAGGATACAAGCGAGCCCGGAAGCACCGCCCTCGTGGCAAAGGAGGCAAGGGCAAGAACAAGGACAAAGAAGAGGACAGTTCCGAGGCAATGGATGAAGATGATGCTTCGCCAGATCCCAAAGAGGGTGCCGCAGCTAACAAGTCCAATCCCTTCGGGAAAAAGAGTGTTGGAGCTTACCACACCTTCCTCGGAATTCCAACAGTCTGTGCCAAGAAATCGGTGCTCCGGCTCTTGAACGCCACAGTTCTGGCTGTGCCGCAGTATGTCAAGTGGTCGGAGAAAGCTTGCACTTTTGACAGGTCGGATCACCCCGCTGTCATCCCCAAAGAATGTTACGCCCTGGTTGTAAGTCCCCGCATTGACGGGTTTGACTTCTCCAAGTGCCTTATGGATGGCGGAGCTAGCTTGAACATCATGTACCTGGAAACTCTGGAGAGGATGAACCTTACCAAGGAACAGCTTAAGCACAACACCACTGAATTTCATGGTGTAGTTCCGGGTAATAAAGCAAACTCCCTGGGCAGCATGAAGCTTCCCGTGGCCTTCGGCGATGTTAACAATTACCGCGAAGAGATGATCATGTTTGAAGTGGTGCCCTTCAAGAGCTCCTACCATGTAATCTTCGGCAGGCCCACCTACCACAAGTTCCACGCCAGGGCATGCTACATCTATAACAAGCTCAAGATTCCGGGTCCCAACGGTATGATCACCGTATTCGGAGACTACAAGAAAGCTAGAGACTGCGAGGAGGGCGAAGCCGCCTTTGTAGAATCCGTCATATCTGGAGAGGAGCTGCAAGGCTACAGAGCCGCAGTGGATCCGACTGAGATGCAGACCACCAAGAAGCAGATCTCCGAACAGAAGACCTCGTTCAAGGTCGCGATAGAAACCAAGAAGCACGACCTCATCGTAGGCGACGGCTCCAAACAGGTTTCGGTCGGAGCCAACATGGACCCCAAACAGGAAGACACGCTCGTCGAGTTCCTCCGCGCTAACATGGATATCTTCGCATGGAAACCTTCTGACATGTCCGGAGTACCTAGGGAACTCGCCGAGCACTACCTCAACATAAATCCGGGGGCTAAACCAGTGAAGCAAGCTATGCGACGCTTTGGAGACAAGAAGCGCCGCTCACTAGGAATGGAACTAGCAAAGTTACTAGAGGAAGGTTTTGTAGTAGAAGTTATCTATACTGATTGGGTCGCAAACCCCGTCCTTGTACCCAAAAAGAACACTGAAATACTAAGAATGTGCATCGATTACTCTGGCTTGAATAAGCATTGTCCGAAGGATCCGTTCCCCTTGCCGCGCATTGACCAAGTCATTGATTCAACGGCAGGGGCGGAACTTCTGTGTTTTCTTGACGCATATTCCGGGTATCATCAGATCCGAATGAAGAAGTCCGACCAAAAGGAGACCTCGTTCATCACCCCGTTCGACACTTACTGCTATGTCACCATGCCCTTTGGTTTGAAAAATGCAGGTGCCACCTACCAACGTACGACGCAGCGGTGCTTGAAGGACCAAATTGGCCGGAACGTACACGCTTACGTCGACGACATCGCGGTCATGACCCGGAAAGGATCCGACTTGATCAGCGACCTCACAGAAACCTTCGAAAATCTCCGTCGGTACAAGATGATGTTGAATCCGCTGAAGTGCGTCTTTGGCGTTCCAGCCGGAAAACTCCGTGGCTTCATCGTCTCTCACAGAGGCATTGAGGTTAACCCGTAAAAAATCAAGGAAATCATGTGTATCAAAAAGCCAACTTGTCTCAAAGATGTGCAACGACTAACTGGCTACGTTGCAGCAATCAGTAGGTTGTTAGCCGTCTTGGCGAGAAGGCGCTACCTTTGTACAAGCTGCTGAAGAAAACAGAAAAATTTGTCTGGGATGACGCAGCAGATGCAGCACTTCAGGGGTTGAAGGACATTCTCACCTCCCCACCCATCTTAGTGGCTCCAGTCGAGTCAGAGCCCATGCTCCTTTACCTGGCAGCTACCAACAGAGTCATCAGTCTCGTCATCGTGGTGGAACGAAAGGAAGAAGGTCACGAGTATGATGTCCAAAGACCGGTCTATTACATTAGCGAGGTACTGACGGACTCCAAGCAAAGATATCCTCACTTTCAAAAGTTAGCCTATGGCGTGTTCCTAGGTAGCAGGAAATTGAGACATTACTTCCAAGAACACCCGGTAACAGTCGTGAGCAAAGCTCCGCTATCGACGATTCTCAACAACGCTGACGTGACAGGACGCTCAGCAAAATGGGGCATTGAATTATCCGCCTTCGACATCAATTACAAAGCCAGGACTGCGGTCAAATCCCATGTCTTCGCAGATTTCATTGCAGATTGGACAGAGGCTCCGGATGCAAATCTGGAGCCGGAACCAGAAACATGGGTCATGCACTTCAACGGATCCAAGCAGCATCAAGGCTCAGGAGCCGGAGTCACCCTAAAGTCCCCTACCGGAGAAGAACTGCAGTACGTCCTGCAGATTCACTTCGAAGCTACAAACAATATGGCGGAATACGAGGCTCTACTACACGGTTTGCGCATCGCTAAGGAAATTGGGATCAAGCACATCATATACTGCGGAGATTCCGACCTGGTGGCACAACAAGTAGCCGGAACCTGGAACGCCAGAAACTCCGTCATGGCGGCTTACAGAGACGAAGTTGACGAGATCGCCAAGTGCTTCCTCGGATATGAAGTCAAGTACGTTAGGAGAGATGATAACACAGCGGCAGATATGCTGTCCAAGCTCGGATCCGGCAGGAAGCCAATTCCGCCTGGCATTTTCCTTGAGCATCTACGAATACCCTCAGTAAAGGGTGCAAATCCGGAGAATCCAGATCTGGCAGTATCTCCGGCAAAGGAAGTGATGGCAATCATTCCGGCCTGGACTCAGCCGTTCCTGGATTACCTCATCGATCGAAAGTTGCCGGAGGACGAAGTCCCTGCACGACAGATCGTCAGACGAGCAAGATCCTACACAATTGTTGATGGCCAGTTCTACAAACGAAGTGCAAACGGGGTATTTCTCAAATGCGTCTACAATCAAGATGGCATCGAAATCCTCAGAGAGATCCACGTAGGGGATTGCGGGCATCATGCCGCCCCCAGGTCCCTCGTTGCAAACGCTTTTCGGTTAGGATTCTACTGGCTCACAGGTAAAGAAGATGCTGAGAAGCTGGTAAAAAATTGCCGAGGTTGTCAGTACTATGCTACACAACCAAACGCTCCAGCCCAAGAGCCGAAGACCATCCCTATCACCTGGCCGTTTGCGGTCTGGGGGCTTGATATGGTTGGTAAACTGAAGAAATCTTCTCCTGGCGGTCATGAATACCTCCTGGTCGCTGTTGACAAGTTCAGTAAGTGGATCGAGGCAAAGCCAGTGAGAAAAGCCGATGGTGCTACGGCACTAAAATTTGTATGCAGCCTCGTGACGAGATTCGGCATCCCACACAGCATAATCACAGACAATGGCACAAACTTTGCACAAGGAGAACTCAAGGATTATTGCAATGACGTTGGGATCCGGCTTGACCTTGCATCTGTGGCCCACCCACAATCCAATGGTCAGGTCGAACAAGCCAATGGCCTTATACTAGCCGGAATAAAACCTCGCCTTGAAGAACCACTGCGACGCGCAGCCGGAGCTTGGGCTGATGAGTTAGATTTTGTCTTGTGGAGTTTACGAACTACCCCTAACAGATCAACCGGATTTACTACGTTCTTCCTGGTATACGGATCCGAAGTTGTGCTCCCCACTGACATTATCCATGATTCGCCGCGAGTTTCCGCCTACGATGAAGAAACTGCTGATGAGGCTCGACAACTATCTGTGGACCTGATCGAAGAAGCTCGGAACTTAGCCGACCAACGCTCCACCATTTACCAGCAGAAACTCCGACGCTACCACAGCCGTCGAGTTCGGAACCGCTCGTTCATGGTCGGAGACTTAGTCCTCCGCCTTCGCCAGGTGAAAGATCATAAGTTGCAAACTCCATGGGAAGGACCTTTTGTCATCAGCAAAGTGCTTCACAACGGATCATACTACCTCGTTGATTTCCGGGAACTAAAGGATAGACCTGACAACTGGTACCGAAAACGTAAACGAGAGGATCCGGATGACATCTACGATGAAACAGACCGTCCCTGGAACATAGCACAACTACGTCATTTCCACACTTAGCAAATTTCGCATTACATACTTTGTAATAGTTATGATACATGATCAATGAAATAAAGCATCTGGTTCACTCTTTGAGTCTTTTACCTCCTTTACTTGTTCATTTTTGGATCGTGTATGTTTTCCGACTAAAACCACAGAGCTGGATCTTTCCGCCTAGGTGTGTATGAAAGTTGTGATTTTTTCAAAATCGTCCTTTAGGACGTAAGCTTAAGTTTTCTAGCGGAAGTGCTTTTCGTTGCGAACTCATGGATTCATGGTAGAGACTTCCGGCACCTACGCTGGGGGCTTGTTTCCGCGGTTATTGACGGATCTCCATTGGGCTTCGTTGCCGCTAGCGAGCATCTCCGGCTAAGGGTCCTCCGGCTCGCGGAAGGTCAAATGAGCAAGCCGAAAAACATAAAACCAGCACTTGCTTTCAAACAAACGAAACACGCAAATAAAAAACGGATAGCAGGATAAGTTTTTTCCGCCCATGCATAAATGTTTCGTCCCTGACTACTTAAGAATTTAAGATATATTAAAAACCCTCTAGGGGCCAAAATGATGCATTTTCTTTCTTCCCGCAAGAATAAGTTTTTTACTTCTCCTTAGCCGGAGAAGCCTCGCCCTTGTCGTCACCCTTGGGATCTTCTTCTTCTTTGCCCTTGGCCGGAGAGGAAACATCATCATCACTATTTTCATCATCCTCAGCCGGAGACGTGGCGCCACCTTTGTCCTTGGAGCTTGTCCAAGTGTATTGGCTTCCGGATTGAGCAGGTCGGGTTTCCGCCTCGCGTTTCTTGTGGAGCTCTGCTTCAAGAGGTTCGTCGGCAGGAAGAACCACCTTGTCATAAAATTCATCGTGGCAGATACGGGTGTCGTAGCCACTAACTGCGTCCAGTAGCGCGCTCAGATCCGCATTCTGAGGAACGCCGGTGGTCACCCTGTCAAGATCAAGATCCGGGTTGTGTGCAAGGCACATAGCCCAAGACATGGCGGCAGCACCTCGAGCTGACGATGCCTGCAAATCCACCACCAGCTCCGGAAGAATATCCATCCTCTTGATAAGCTTCCGAACTTTGCAAGTTTGGCTCTTCTTGATGGATAAGTTGTGACAAATCTTCCGACATGCGGAGATGAGGTCCTTGCAGTCATCCCCGGCAAGTTGAAGCAGATCATCCCGAGGGAATAGGTTCCTACGTTTCTCCTGGTATCCGAGCGGCTCTGCACGAAATAAACAAATATCAACATACAGATTTCGCACAAAGCATAATTTGTCAAAACAATCTCTGGATTCGTACCCAGGATATCCTCGTTGAGCAGATCCCAATGCTGCTCCGCGGTTTCCATATACCTCCGGAGTCCATTGAGCTCTTTCTGCTGCCTCTGGATGGTTTCGCTATCAGCTTTTCTCTTCATTTCAAACTCACCAGTTTTCTGGATGAGTTCGGAGCTCTTCTCCGTCAGCTTTTTCTCCGCCTCTGCCAGCTTCGTCTCTAGATATTTTCGGGCGGAGCGCAGAGTTTCGAGATTGCATGACGCGGCGGCAAGGGAGGAAGATGCACCTGTCCAAGATACATCAAGATTAGTTCGGAACTCGGATCATGAATTATCAACAATTAAGGCGGAACCCCGACCTTGGGCATCTGCCAGTTGCTTCGTCAGATCCGTGTTTTCCTGCTTAACACTTTTAATTTTCTCCGCCTGGCCCAAGGTAACACGGCGCTTCAGGGCAATATTCTTATGAAGCTCATAATGTAGAGCCTGCTGTTCCTGAAAATACAACAGAGCAGGAGTAAATTCCGAATTTTATACAAGTAAGTCCTTCGGAAGCATTGTGCCGGAAGCTTTTTTCCGCCATAATGCTTGGGGGCTACTACGGCTTTTTAATATTTCTCTTCAGTTAAAGTTTCTTCTAAGTATTTAGGTGCTAACTATTAACTAGTTTCCGCCTATATACTTGGGGGCTACTGGGGAGTACCTTTTGCTTGTAGAGGAGCTTGTCAAGGAACTGGCCAACTCCCTTCTTGAAGTCCTGAATTTCCGAAGATTCGGTATCAGGATTTCCCCAGGCATTGCTCATCATGGCGTTGAGCAGGTCTTGTTCAAGATCCCACTTCTCTGCATCGGTGAGCTTGTTAAAAAACTTGGTCGCATAGGCCTTGGGGGTGGAGGTAAGATCAGCCGGATCTCCGAAGTTCTTCAGAAAAACGAAGATATCGCTGGCCGTAGCTTCAGCTTTTCCTGTAGAGTTGGCTTTCGCCTCCTCTCGGCTCTCAACTTCAGCCTCTTTGGGGGTAGGGCCTTTGGCTCCGGATTTCTCCTCGCCCACCTTTTCGCTGCTAACTGGAATTATCTCAGGTGGGGTTTCGGTGGCTGGAGGGGGAGATTGCTCTGCTTGAGGAGGAGATGGCTGGGGAGCAGCATGGGAGGTGCTTGGCGGAACTGGCGTTGCGGGACCAATAGCCGGAGACTTCTTCATATACTTAGTGATGGGCTCTTGTACATTGGTCCACGCGGTGGTGGTACTCAGATTTCTACAAGCAGGTAAAAGAAAATAGATGAGCAACAAGTTCACCAAAAAAACAAAAGACACACCGTGCTCGGAAACTTACGCGGTGGTGGCGCCAGGAATGTTGGGCCGCGATCGCCTTCCTGCTGTTGCTAGCAGCTTGATGCGTTCGCGCTCCGCCTTCTTGGAGTTCAGCGGAGGTGGCTTCGTGACCTTGGGCTTCTTGGCGGAGGCCTCGCCGCTAGCTCCGGCTTCGGAGCCGGAAGCTTTGGCGCGGGGACACTTTGAAGGTCGAGGAGCAGCCTTGCGGGGCATGTGCTCCTCTTCCTCGTCGTCGTCTGCCGGATCCTCCTCCGCCGCATCGCCGCTGACGGGGACTCGAAGTATGTTGCGCAAATCTTCCTCCGCCAAAGTATCGAGCTGAGAGGAGGATTCAAGAGTAAGTTAGAACGCTTCAAAAGATACGAGAAGTTAGAGAATAGAAAAGGAACAAGTGTTTACCAGAGGACATTGGTCGTTCGTGTTGATGTCCTTAATCAGTTCCGGGACCGGTTGTCCCCGGCCTATCTTCACAAGTGTCTTGATTCTCCTCTTGAGAGAATCAGCAGGGAGATCGTGGCGCGTTACTCGGAGAGGGTCGTCCGCCCCGGTGTATGCGCACATTAAGCGTGCGTTGAACCGCAGAGGCTGGATCCTCCGGGAAAACCAGCTAAGGGTAAGTGATACGTCTCCGACGTATCGATAATTTCTTATGTTCTATGCCATATTATTGATGATACCTACATGTTTTATGCACACTTTATGTCATATTCGTGCATTTTCTGGAACTAACCTATTAACAAGATGCCGAAGTGCCGCTTCGTTGTTTTCTGCTGTTTTTGGTTTCAGAAATCCTAGTAACAAAATATTCTCGGAATTGGACGAAACGAAGACCCAGGGGCCTATTTCGCCACGAACCTTCCAGAAGACCGAAGAGCATACGAAGTGGGGTGATACGTCTCCAACGTATCGATAATTTCTTGTGTTCCATGCCACATTATTGATGTTATCTACATGTTTTATGCACACTTTATGTCATATTCGTGCATTTTCTGGAACTAACCTATTAACAAGATGCCGAAGTGCCGGTTCCTGTTTTCTCGCTGTTTTTGGTTTCAGAAATCCTAGTAACGAAATATTCTCGGAATCGGACGAAATCAACGCCAAAGTTCCTATTTTCATCGGAAGCATCCGGAACACCCGGGAAGAATCGAGAGGGGGCCACGGGGCCACCAAACCCTACCCCGGCGCGGCCAAGGGGGCGCCCCCTAGGGTGTGGACCCCCTTCGACCTTCCTGCGCCGCCTCTCCGCCTATAAAAAGCCCCCGGATCAGAAAACCCGATACCAATTGACGAAACTCCAGAAAGACTCCAGGGGCGCCGCCACCGTCGCGAAACTCCAATTCGGGGGACAGAACTCCGTTCCGGCACCCTGCCGGGACGGGGAAGTGCCCCCGGAAGGCTTCTCCATCGACACCGCTGCCATCTCCACCGCCATCTTCATCACCGCTGCTGCTCCCATGAGGAGGGAGTAGTTCTCCATCGAGGCTCGGGGCTGTACCGGTAGCTATGTGGTTCATCTCTCTCCTATGTAGTTCAATACAATAATCTCATGAGCTGCCTTACATGATTGAGATTCATATGATGATGCTTGTAATCTAGATGTCATTATGCTAGTCAAGTGAGTTTTACTTATGTGATCTCCGGAGACTCCTCGTCCCACGTGTGTAAAGGTGACAGTGTGTGCACCGTGTGGGTCTCTTAGGCTAGATTTCACAGAATACTTACTCATTGAATGGTATAGTGAGGTGCTTATTTATATCTCTTTATGATTGCAGCATGTTGTATCACAATTTATCCATGTGCTACTCTAGTGATTTGTTATTAAAGTAGTTTATTCCTCCTGCATGTGTGCAAAGGTGACAGTGCGTGCACCGTGCTAGTACTTGGTTTATGCTATGATCATGATCTCTTGTAGATTATGGAGTTAACTATTGCTATGATAATATTGATGTGATCTATTCCTCCTACATATGCATGAAGGTGACAGTGTGCATGCTATGCTAGTACTTGGTTTAGTAGCGTTGATCTGTCTTACACTAAAGGTTACTTAAACATGAGCATTATTGTGGAGCTTGTTAACTCCGGCATTGAGGGTTCGTGTAATCCTACGCAATGTGTTCATCATCCAACAAAAGTGTAGAGTATGCATTTATCTCTTCTGTTATGTGATCAATGTTGAGAGTGTCCACTAGTGAAAGTGTAATCCCTAGGCCTTGTTCCTAAATACTGCGTTACTCATCGCTGCAATACCACCACCATCAACTACACGCCAAGCACTTTTCCGGCACCGTTGCTACTGCTCATACTTATTTATACCACCTGTATTTCACTATCTCTTCGCCGAACTAGTGCACCTATTTGGTGTGTTGGGGACACAAGAGACTTCTTGCTTTGTGGTTGCAGGGTTGCATGAGAGGGATATCTTTGACCTCTTCCTCCCCGAGTTCGATAAACCTTGGGTATCCACTTAAGGGAAACTTGCTGCTGTTCTACAAACCTCTGCTCTTGGAGGCCCAACACTGTCTACAGGAAAGGAGGGGGAACGTAGACATCAAGCACTTTTCTGGCGCCGTTGCCGGGGAGGAAAGGTAAAAAGGCACTCATACTACGGTCTCAGGTAAAGTATTTTTCTGGCGCCGTTGTGTGTGTGCTCAAAGCTATTTCCTTTAGATCCTGCAATTGCAACTTTTTGTTTCTTGTTTACACTAGTTAGGCATAATGGAAAACAACAAAAAAATTGGTGAGCTTTTTAATCTTTTTCCTGATTTAGAATTGTTTGATGCGAAAATTAAAAAACCTATGGAACCTTATTTGCATGTTAGTAGCGATGTTATTAGTATGAATGCAATTACTGCTAATGCTATGGAGAAGTCTAAGCTTGGGGAAGCTAGTTTTTGTGGTCTTTTTAGCTTCCCATCTTTAGGGGAGAAAATTTGTTCTGATAATGCTTTATCTCCCATATGCGATAACTCTAATAATGCTTCGATATTTTAAATCCACCTCGCTGAAAGTATTCCGTATAAAATACCCATGAAAATTATTGAACGTGTTATGGACAACCACTATAAAGGGGATGGAACTGTCCATCCTAGAGATCATTTACTCGTTTTTGCACGAATTATGTGGGTTATTCAAGTGTGCAGGTATCTCTATGGATGAAGTGAGGAAGAAGCTATTCTCCGTTTCGCTGTCTGGTAAAGCAGCGCATTGGTATAAATTGTTGGAGAATAGGCATTCTCTTGGTTGGGAGGAAATTGCATCTCTCTTTTATTCTAAATTTTATCCTCCGCATAAAGTGCATATTGATAGGAATTATATTTATAACTTTTATCCTCGTGATGGAGAGAGTATTTCTCAAGCGTGGGGGAGATTGAAATCATTAATGCTCAAATGTCCCATTCATGAGCTCCCCCGTAATGTTATTGTTAACAATTTTTATGCGAGGCTTTCAGGACAAGACAAGGACTATCTGGACGCGTGTTCGGAGGGATCTTTCACAAGCAAGGAGGTTGAAGCTAGGTGGGACCTCCTTGATCGGATTGAGGACAGCGCTGAAGGATGGGAGAACAATGAAGGTAAAGAGTCAGGTATAAATTATGATTATGAATGCATTGAAGCTTTTATGGATACCGATAAATTTCGAAATATGAGTGCTACTTATGGTCTTGACTCTCAAGTTGCTGCAAATCTTTATAAAGCCTTTGCTTCTCATTTTGAATTGCCTAAAAAGAATTTTGATAAGTATCATGAACCTTTTAAAGAGGCTTGCATGAAGAATGAAATTGTTGTTAATTATTGTAATAAGCATGCTCAAACTCCTAAGAATGGTATTTCCTATAAGCATGTTAATTTTTGTGGAATACATAGACCTTGTGGAATTAATCAAATCGAAGATGAATATTGTATCCATCATGCTAATGAAAAAACTAGAAAGTGGTTTAGGGCTCTAGATGATCTTGGTAAAAAGTTTGTGCCCTCTATCCTTTTATTTGTGAAGTTTGCCATGAAGTGGGTCATTTTAATTTTCAATGCTCCTCCAATGATAATTTGAACCCAATGAGTGCTGCAAATTTGTATTGTGATGATGAAATTACTCCTAATCAGCATGATGAACTTACTTTATTTTTGGGGTGTGAAGAACCGTCGAGAAAAATCTCTTTGTTACATATGAGTGATCTTGATATTGATGATGTCCTGCATGGGTGTTTTTCTTATTGCATTGATAATAGCCATACAAATACTTACATACAAAATATTTTAGAAGATGACACCTTGCCAAAATATGATAGGACCGCTGTGTGTTTTCAACTAATTAACGAAAAGGAGGGATCTTCCCAAGTTTCTTCTATTGTTTCTGAAAGTAAATCAGGTTATGCGGACAAGCCACCCTTCAAGCCTCTTCTTCCTGAAGAAGGGAACGAGGAGAAGGAAGAGAAAAAGAAGAAGAAGGGAATGAAGAAGAAGAAGAAGAAGAAGAAGAAGAAGAAGGGGAATAAAAAGAAAGAGGTAACATCATATCCCCGCGTATATGAGATAACAATAGGTAACCGTAAGTATGTTGCTCCTAATGATTATTGTGATAATGAATCTGAATATGATGATCTTCCTATGCCCTTTACATACATTAGCAATCATGATTTGAATGAGCACACTACTTTTGATATTGCAAATCTCTGGGAAACTAATTCTGAAAATGATGAGGATAATAATTGCCATAGTGTCAGTACTATCCATGCTTCCTCCCATAATGATATAGAAAGCTCTAAGCTTGGGGAAGAGGTGTTTGCAAATCCTTTAGCTACTGGTCATTATGTTCTTGATACATCTCCTTCTAATAACAATAATGGTGTGGACACAGATGAACCGATTGTGAAGGATAACTATTCTATTTCTTATGATGACACTATGCCTCCGATCTCTAATGATTATTATAAAGAATGCTATGATATAGGTTCTAACTATCCTTATGAAACTTGTCATAGTCATGATTGGATTACCAAAAACAATCCCCTTAATAGGCAACTTGTTTACCATGTTCAAATTCTTGATAATAATCTTGCTCCAATTACTATTAATGAGAATAACTCTTCTTATGCCAAATTTAATGATACTTCTATGCATATGAACCATGATAAGAATGTTTTAAGTGATGGGTATATTGTGGATTTCATCAATGATGCTACTGAAAGTTATTATGAGAGAGGGAAATATGGTTATATGCATCTTAATAATATTAAGTTTCCCCTCTTTATGTTGAGAATCTTGAAGTTACTCGTGTTTTATCCTCTTATGCTTGTCACTTTGTTCTTCATGAATTCATTTGTGTACAAGATTCCTCTTCATAGGAAGCATGTTAGACTTAAATTTGTTTTGAATTTGCCTCTTGAAGCTCTCTTTTGCTTCAAATACTATTTCCCGCGAATGGATTATTAAAACTGCTGAGCCCATCTTAATGGCTATAAAGAAAGAACTTCTTGGGAGATAACCCATGTGTTATTTTGCTACAGTACTTTGTTTTATATTTGTGTCTTGGAAGTTGTTTACTACTGTAGCAACCTCTCCTTATCTTAGTTTTGAGTTTTGTTGTGCCAAGTTAAGCCGTTGATAGAAAAGTAAGTACTAGATTTGGATTACTGCGCAGTTCCAGATTTCTTTGCTGTCACGAATCTGAGCCCACTGCCCTGCAGGAAGCTCAGAAAATTATGCCAATTTACGTGCATGATCCTCAGATATGTACGCAACTTTCATTCAATTTGAGCATTTTCATTTGAGCAAGTCTGGTGCCATTTTAAAATTCGTCAATACGAACTGTTCTGTTTTGACAGATTCTGCCTTTTATTTCGCATTGCCTCTTTCGCTATGTTGGATGAATTTCTTTGATCCACTAATGTCCAGTAGCATTATGCAATGTCCAGAAGTGTTAAGAATGATTGTGTCACCTCTGAATATGTCAATTTATATTGTGCACTAACCCTCTAATGAGTTGTTTCGAGTTTGGTGTGGAGGAAGTTTTCAAGGGTCAAGAGAGGAGGATGATATACTACGATCAAGGAGAGTGAAAGCTCTAAGCTTGGGGATGCACCCGGTGGTTCACCCCTGCATATATCAAGAAGACTCAAGCGTCTAAGCTTGGGGATGCCCAAGGCATCCCCTTCTTCATCGACAACATTATCAGGTTCCTCCCCTGAAACTATATTTTTATTCCATCACATCTTATGTGATTTTACTTGGAGCGTCTGTGTGCTTTTGTTTTTGTTTTTGTTTGAATAAATTGGATTACATCATGCTTGTGTGGGAGAGAGACACGCTCCGCTGGTTCATATGAACACATGTGTTCTTAGCTCATAATATTCATGGCGAAGTTTCCTCTTCGTTAAATTGTTATATGGTTGGAATTGGAAAATGATACATGTAGTAATTGCTATAATGTCTTGGGTAATGTGATACTTGGCAATTGTTGTGCTCATGTTTAAGCTCTTGCATCATATACTTTGCACCTATTAGTGAAGAATACATAGAGCATGCTAAAATTTGGTTTGCATAATTGGTCTCTCTAAGGTCTAGATAATTTCTAGTAAGGTGTTTGAACAACAAGGAAGACGATGTATAGTCTTATAATACTTGTAATATGTCTTTTATGTGAGTTTTGCTGTACTAGTTCATCCTTGTGTTTGCCTCAAACAACCTTGCTAGCCTAAACCTTGTATGGAGAGGGAATACTTCTCATGCATCCAAATACTTGAGCCAACACTATGCCATTTGTGTCCACCATACCTACCTACTACATGGTATCTCTCCGCCATTCCAAAGTAAATTGCTTGAGTGCTACCTTTAAACAATTCAAAATTTATCACCTCTGATTTGTGTCAATGTTTTATAGCTCATGAGGAAGTATGTGGTGTTTATCTTTCAATCTTGTTGGGCAACTTTCACCAATGGACTAGTGGCTTCATCCGCTTATCCAATAATTTTGCAAAAAGAGCTGGCAATGGGATTCCCAGTCCCAAATTAACAAACTAAAAATAGACACTCCTCCATGGTATGTGATTGTTGGACGGCACCCGAAGGATTCGGTTAGCCATGGCTTGTGTAAGCAAAGGTTGGGAGGAGTGTCACCATAATAAAACTAAAATAAAAAGGTACTCCTTCATGGTATGAGATTGTTGAGCGTGCACCCGAGGATTCTGGTTAGCCATGGTTTGTGAAAGAAAGGTTGGAAGGAGTGCCATCCAAAAATAAAATAAAATGGGAGCCGCTCTTTGAAGGTTTGTCCGGCAAGGGGGTTAGAGTACCCGCTACCATTCGTTGACAACAACATACACCTCTCAAAACTTTATTTTTATGCTCTCTTTATGTTTTCAAAATAAAAGCTCTAGCACAAATATAGCAATCGATGCTTTCCTCTTTGAAGGACCATTCTTTTACTTTCATTGTTGAGTCAGTTCACCTATTTCTCTCCATCTCAAGAAGCAAACACTTGTGTGAACTGTGCATTGATTCTTACATACTTGCTTATTGCACTTATTATATTACTCTATGTTGACAATATCCATGAGATATATATGTTACAAGTTGAAAGCAACCGCTGAAACTTAATCTTCTTTTGTGTTGTTTCAATACCTTTACTTTGAATTATTGCTTTATGAGTTAACTCTTATGCAAGACTTATTGATGCTTGTCTTGAAGTGCTATTCATGAAAAGTCTTTGCTTTATGATTCACTTGTTTACTCATGTCATATACATTGTTTTGATCGCTGCATTCTCTACATATGCTTTACAAATAGTATGATCAAGGTTATGATGGCATGTCACTCCTAAATTATATTTGTTATCGTTTTACCTCGCTCGGGACGAGCAGAACTAAGCTTGGGGATGCTGATACGTCTCCAACGTATCGATAATTTCTTGTGTTCCATGCCACATTATTGATGTTATCTACATGTTTTATGCACACTTTATGTCATATTCGTGCATTTTCTCGGAACTAACCTATTAACAAGATGCCGAAGTGCCGCTCTCGTTTTCTGCTGTTTTTGGTTTCAGAAATCCTAGTAACGAAATATTCTTGGAATCGGACGAAATCAACGCCAAAGTTCCTATTTTCATCGGAAGCATCCGGAACACCGGGAAGAATCGGAGGGGGGCCACAGGGCCACCAAACCCTACCCCGGCGCGGCCAAGGGGGGGGCGCGCCCCCCTAGGGTGTGGACCCCCCTTCGACCTTCCTGCGCCGCCTCTCCGCCTATAAAAAGCCCCTGGATCAGAAAACCCGATACCAATTGACGAAACTCCAGAAAGACTCCAGGGGCGCCGCCACCGTCGCGAAACTCCAATTCGGGGGACAGAACTCTGTTCCGGCACCCTGCCGGGACGGGGAAGTGCCCCCGGAAGGCTTCTGCATCGACACCGCTGCCATCTCCACCGCCATCTTCATCACCGCTGCTGCTCCCATGAGGAGGGAGTAGTTCTCCATCGAGGCTCGGGGCTGTACCGGTAGCTATGTGGTTCATCTCTCTCCTATGTAGTTCAATACAATAATCTCATGAGCTGCCTTACATGATTGAGATTCATATGATGATGCTTGTAATCTAGATGTCATTATGCTAGTCAAGTGAGTTTTACTTATGTGATCTCCGGAGACTCCTCGTCCCACGTGTGTAAAGGTGACAGTGTGTGCACCGTGTGGGTCTCTTAGGCTAGATTTCACAGAATACTTACTCATTGAATGGTATAGTGAGGTGCTTATTTATATCTCTTTATGATTGCAGCATGTTGTATCACAATTTATCCATGTGCTACTCTAGTGATTTGTTATTAAAGTAGTTTATTCCTCCCGCATGTGTGCAAAGGTGACGATGCGTGCACCGTGCTAGTACTTGGTTTATGCTATGATCATGATCTCTTGTAGATTATGGAGTTAACTATTGCTATGATAATATTGATGTGATCTATTCCTCCTACATATGCATGAAGGTGACAGTGTGCATGCTATGCTAGTACTTGGTTTAGTAGCGTTGATCTGTCTTACACTAAAGGTTACTTAAACATGAGCATTATTGTGGAGCTTGTTAACTCCGGCATTGAGGGTTCGTGTAATCCTACGCAATGTGTTCATCATCCAACAAAAGTGTAGAGTATGCATTTATCCGTTCCGTTATGTGATCAATGTTGAGAGTGTCCACTAGTGAAAGTGTAATCCCTAGGCCTTGTTCCTAAATACTGCGTTACTACTCGCTGCAATACCACCACCATCAACTACACGCCAAGCACTTTTCCGGCACCGTTGCTACTGCTCATACTTATTTATACCACCTGTATTTCACTATCTCTTCGCCGAACTAGTGCACCTATTTGGTGTGTTGGGGACACAAGAGACTTCTTGCTTTGTGGTTGCAGTGGTTGCATGAGAGGGATATCTTTGACCTCTTCCTCCCTGAGTTCGATAAACCTTGGGTATCCACTTAAGGGAAACTTGCTGCTGTTCTACAAACCTCTGCTCTTGGAGGCCCAACACTGTCTACAGGAAAGGAGGGGGAACGTAGACATCATGGGGCCACGAGGTGGCCAAACCACAAGGCGGCGCGGCCAAGGGGGGGCCCGTGCCGCCCTGTGGTGTGGGCCCCTCGTCAGCCCTCCGACTCTGCCCTTCCGCCTACTTAAAGCCT
Source organism: Lolium rigidum (assembly GCF_022539505.1). Taxonomy (NCBI): domain Eukaryota; kingdom Viridiplantae; phylum Streptophyta; class Magnoliopsida; order Poales; family Poaceae; genus Lolium; species Lolium rigidum. The sequence continues at coordinate 147,154,492 of NC_061513.1, forward strand.
CCGTCGCGAAACCACTGATACGAAAAACCACGATACGGAAAACCTTACTGAGACGCCGCCGCCGCCGATCCCATCTCGGGGGATTCCGGAGATCTCCTCCGGCACCCTGCCGGGAGAGGGGATTCATCTCCCGGAGGACTCTACACCGCCATGGTCGCCTCCGGAGTGATGAGTGAGTAGTTCACCCCTGGACTATGGGTCCATAGCAGTAGCTAGATGGTTGTCTTCTCCTCATTGTGCTTCATTGTTGGATCTTGTGAGCTGCCTAACATGATCAAGATCATCTATCTGTAATACTCTATGTTGTGTTTGTCGGGATCCGATGGATAGAGAATACCATGTTATGTTAATTATCAAGTTATTACATATGTGTTGTTTATGATCTTGCATGCTCTCCGTTACTAGTAGAGGCTCTGGCGAAGTTTTTGCTTTTAACTCCAAGAGGGAGTATTTATGCTCGATAGTGGGTTCATGCCTGCATTGACACCTGGGACAGTGTGATGAAAGTTCTAAGGTTGTGCTCGTGCTCGTTGCCACTAGGGATAAAACATTGGCGCTATGTCCGAGGATGTAGTTGTTGATTACATTACGCACCATACTTAATGCAATTGTCCGTTGCTTTGCAACTTAATACTGGAAGGGGTTCGGACGATAACCTCGAAGGTGGACTTTTTAGGCATAGATGCGGTTGGATGGCGGTCTATGTACTTTGTCGTAATGCCCAATTAAATCTCACTATACTTATCATGCCATGTATGTGCATTGTTATGCCCTCTCTATTTGTCAATTGCCCGATCGTAATTTGTTCACCCAACATGCTTTTATCTTATGGGAGAGACACCTCTAGTGAACTGTGGACCCCGGTCCATTCTTTTAATACTGAAATACAAATCTGCTCGCAATACTTGTTTTACTCGTTTTCTCTCGCAAACAATCATCTTCCACACAATTCGGTTAATCCTTTGTTACAGCAAGCCGGTGAGATTGACAACCTCACTCGTTTCGTTGGGGCAAAGTACTTTGGTTGTGTTGTGCAGGTTCCACGTTGGCGCCGGAATCTCCGGTGTTGCGCCGCACTACATCCCGCCGCCATCAACCTTCAACGTGCTTCTTGACTCCTACTGGTTCGATTAAACCTTGGTTTCTTATCGAGGAAACTTGCCGCTGTGCGCATCACACCTTCCTCTTGGGGTTCCCAACGGACGTGTCAACTACACGCATCAAGCAAATTTCTGGCGCCGTTGCCGGGGAGATCAAGACACGCCGCAAGGGGAGTCTCCACTTCTCAATCTCTTTACTTTGTTTTTGTCTTGCTTTATTTTATTTACTACTTTGTTTGCTGCACTTATATCAAAACACAAAAAAATTAGTTGCTAGCTTTACTTTATTTACTATCTTGCACTCTATATCAAAAACACAAAAAAATTAGTTTACTTGCATTTACTTTATCTAGTTTGTTTTATTTACTACTGCTAAAATGGACAACCCTGAAAATACTAAGTTGTGTGACTTCACTAGCACAAATAATAATGATTTCCTATGCACACCTATTGCTCCACCTGCTACTACAGCAGAATTCTTTGAAATTAAACCTGCTTTACTTGAATCTTGTTATGCGAGAGCAATTTTTCGGTGTTAGTTCTGATGATGCTGCTGCCCATCTCAATAATTTTGTTGAACTATGTGAAATGCAAAAGTATAAAGATGTAGATGGTGACATTATAAAATTAAAATTGTTTCCTTTCTCATTAAGAGGAAGAGCTAAAGATTGGTTGCTATCTCTCGCCTAAGAATAGTATTGATTTCTGGACTAAATGCAAGGATGCTTTTATTGGTAGATATTATCCCCCTGCTAAAATTATATCTTTGAGGAGTAGCATAATGAATTTTAAACAATTGGATAATGAACATGTTGCTCAAGCTTGGGAAAGGATGAAATCTCTGGTTAAAAATTGCCCAACCCATGGATCGACTACTTGGATGATCATCCAAACCTTCTATGCAGGACTAAATTTTTCTTCGCGGAATTTATTGGATTCAGCTGCTGGAGGTACCTTTATGTCCATCACTCTTGGTGAAGCAACAAAGCTTCTTGATAATATGATGGTTAATTACTCTGAATGGCACACGGAAAGAGCTCCACAAGGTAAGAAGGTAAATTCGTTGAAGAATCCTCTTCCTTGAATGATAAGGTTGATGCTATTATGTCTATGCTTGCGAATGATAGGACTAATGTTGATCCTAATAATGTTCCATTAGCTTCATTGGTTGCCCAAGAAGAACATGTTGATGTAAACTTCATTAAAAATAATAATTTCAACAACAATGCTTATCGGAACAATTCTAGTAATAACTATAGGCCATATCCTTATAATAATGGTAACGGTTATGCTAATTCTTATGGGAATTCTTACAACAATAATAGGAATACACCCCTGGACTTGAAGCCATGCTTAAAGAATTTATTAGTACACAAACTGCCTTTAACAAATCATGTTGAGGAAAAGCTCAATAAAATTGATATTCTTGTTTCTAGAGTTGATAGTCTTGCCTCTGATGTTGATCTTTTGAAATCGAAAGTTATGCATAATAGGGATATTGAAAATAAAATTGTTACTACAGCAAATGCCATCCAAGTTAGAATTAATGAGAATATAAGATTAATGGCTGAACTACGTGCTAGGTGGGATAGAGAAGAAAATGAAAAACTAGCTAAAGAGGAAAATGTAGCTAAAGTTTGGACTATTACCACCACTAGCAATGCTAATGATTCACATGTTGCTGCACCTCCTACTATCAATGGTAAAATAATTGGTGTTGGCAATGCTTCTACTCCTAGTGCAAAGCGCGCAAAATTACTCGAAACTGCTAAAACTCGCTGAAACTGCTTGTGATAAAACTGCTGAAATTTTTTCCAACCTTGGGGATGATAATCCCATTGCTTTAGATTGTAATGATTTAGATTTTGATGATTGCCACATCTCTGAAGTTATAAAGTTCTTGCAAAAACTTGCTAAAAGTCCCAATGCTAGTGCTATAAACTTGGCTTTCACAAAACATATTACAAATGCTCTCATAAAAGCTAGAGAAGAGAAACTAAAACTTGAAACTTCTATTCCTAGAAAGCTAGAGGATGGTTGGGAGCCCATCATTAAAATGAGAGTCAAAGATTTTGATTGTAATGCTTTATGTGATCTTGGTGCAAGTATTTCTGCTATGCCTAAGAAAGTCTATGATATGCTTGACTTGCCACCATTGAAAAATTGTTATTTGGATGTTAATCTCGCTGATAATGCTAAAAAGAAACCTTTGGGGAAAGTTGATAATGTTCATATTATGGTTAACAATAACCTTGTCCCCGTTGATTTTGTTGTCTTGGATATTGAATGCAATGCATCTTGCCCCATTATATTGTGAAGACCTTTTCTTCGAACCGTTGGTGCTACTATTGATATGAAGGAAGGTAATATTAAATATCAATTTCCTCTCAAGAAAGGTATGGAACACTTCCCTAGAAAGAGAATGAAGTTACCTTATGATTCTATTATTAGAACAAATTATGATGTTGATGCTTCGTCTCTCGATGTTACTTGAATTACACTTTCTGCGCCTAGCTGAAAGGCGTTAAAGAAAAGCGCTTATGGGAGACAACCCATGTTTTTACTCCAGTATTTTTGTTTTATATTTGTGTCTTGGAAGTTGTTTACTACTGTAGCAACCTCTCCTTATCTTAGTTTTGAGTTTTGTTGTGCCAAGTAAAGTCTTTGATAGTAAAGTAAGTACTAGATTTGGATTACTGCGCAGTTCCAGATTTCTTTGCTGTCACGAATCTGGGTCTACCTTCCTGTAGGAAGCTCAGAAAATTAAGCCAATTTACGTGCATGATCCTCAGATATGTACGCAACTTTCATTCAATTTGAGCATTTTCATTTGAGCAAGTCTGGTGGCCTAATAAAATCCATCTTTACGGACTTTTCTGTTTTGACAGATTCTGTCTTTTATTTTGCATTGCCTCTTTTGCTATGTTGGATGAATTTCTTTGATCCATTAATGTCCAGTAGCTTTATGCAATGTCCAGAAGTGTTAAGAATGATTGTGTCACCTCTGAACATGTGAATTTTTATTATGCACTAACCCTCTAATGAGTTGTTTCGAGTTTGGTGTGGAGGAAGTTTTCAAGGATCAAGAGAGGAGTATGATGCAATATGATCAAGGAGAGTGAAAGCTCTAAGCTTGGGGATGCCCCGGTGGTTCACCCCTGCATATTCTAAGAAGACTCAAGCGTCTAAGCTTGGGGATGCCCAAGGCATCCCCTTCTTCATCGACAACATTATCGGGTTCCTCCCCTGAAACTATATTTTTATTCCGTCACATCTTATGCACTTTGCTTGGAGCGTCAGTTTGTTTTTGTTTTTTGTTTTGTTTGAATAAAATGGATCCTAGCATTCACTTTATGGGAGAGAGACACGCTCCGCCGCAGCATATGGACAAGTATGTCCTTAGGCTCTACTCATAGTATTCATGGCGAAGTTTCTTCTTCGTTAAATTGTTATATGGTTGGAATTGGAAAATGCTACATGTAGTAACTCTAAAATATCTTGGATAATTTGATACTTGGCAATTGTTGTGCTCATGTTTAAGCTCTTGCATCATATACTTTGCACCCATTAATGAAGAAACACTTAGAGCTTGCTAATTTGGTTTGCATATTTGGTTTCTCTAGAGTCTAGATAACATCTAGTATTGAGTTTTGAACAACAAGGAAGACGGTGTAGAGTCTTATGATGTTTACAATATGTCTTTTATGTGAGTTTTGCTGCACCGTTCATCCTTGTGTTTGTTTCAAATAACCTTGCTAGCCTAAACCTTGTATCGAGAGGGAATACTTCTCATGCATCCAAAATACTTGAGCCAACCACTATGCCATTTGTGTCCACCATACCTACCTACTACATGGTATTTCTCCGCCATTCCAAAGTAAATTGCTTGAGTGCTACCTTTAAAATTCCATCATTCACCTTTGCAATATATAGCTCATGGGACAAATAGCTTAAAAACTATTGTGGTATTGAATATGTACTTATGCACTTTATCTCTTATTAAGTTGCTTGTTGTGCGATAACCATGCTTCTGGGGACGCCATCAACTATTCTTTGTTGAATATCATGTGAGTTGCTATGCATGTCCGTCTTGTCTGAAGTAAGAGAGATCTACCACCTTTATGGTTGGAGCATGCATATTGTTAGAGAAGAACTTTGGGCCGCTAACTAAAGCCATGAATCATGGTGGAAGTTTCAGTTTTGGACATATATCCTCAATCTCATATGAGAATAATAATTGTTGCCACATGCTTATGCATTAAAGAGGAGTCCATTATCTGTTGTCCATGTTGTCCCGGTATGGATGTCTAAGTTGAGAATAATCAAAAGCGAGAAATCCAAAATGCGAGCTTTCTCCTTAGACCTTTGTACAGAGCGGCATGGAGGTACCCCATTGTGACACTTGGTTAAAACATGTGCATTGCAAAGATCCGGTAGTCCAAGCTAATTAGGACAAGGTGCGGGCACTATTAGTATAATATACATGAGGCTTGCAACTTGTAAGATATAATTTACATAACTCATATGCTTTATTACTACCGTTGACAAAATTGTTTCATGTTTTCAAAATAAAAGCTCTAGCACAACTATAGCAATCGATGCTTTCCTCTTTGAAGGACCATTCTTTTTACTTTTATGTTGAGTCAGTTCACCTATCTCTCTCCACCTCAAGAAGCAAACACTTGTGTGAACTGTGCATTGATTCCTACATACTTGCATATTGTACTTGTTATATTACTCTATGTTGACAATTATCCATGAGATATACATGTTACAAGTTGAAAGCAACCGCTGAAACTTAATCTTCCTTTGTGTTGCTTCAATGCCTTTACTTTGATTTATTGCTTTATGAGTTAACTCTTATGCAAGACTTATTAATGCTTGTCTTGAAGTACTATTCATGAAAAGTCTTTGCTTTATGATTCACTTGTTTACTCATGACATTACCATTGTTTTGATCGCTGCATCCACTACATATGTTTACAAATAGTATGATCAAAGTTATGATGGCATATCACTTCAGAAATTATCTTTGTTATCGTTTTAGCTGCTCGGGACGAGCAGAACTAAGCTTGGGGATGCTTGATACGTCTCCGACGTATCGATAATTTCTTATGTTCTATGCAATATTATTGATGATACCTACATGTTTTATGCACACTTTATGTCATATTTGTGCATTTTCTGGAACTAACCTATTAACAAGATGCCGAAGTGCCGATTCTTGTTTTCTCGCTGTTTTTGGTTTCAGAAATCCTAGTAAAAAAATATTCTCGGAATTGGACGAAACGAAGACCCAGGGGCCTATTTCGCCACGAACCTTCCAGAAGACCGAAGAGCATACGAAGTGGGGCCACGAGGTGGCCAAACCATAAGGCGGCGCCGCCAAGGGGGGGCCGCGCCGCCCTGTGGTGTGGGCCCCTCGTCAGCCCTCCGACTCGCCCTTCCGCCTACTCAAAGCCTCCGTCGCGAAACCCCCGATGCGAAAAACCACGATACGGAAAACCTATGCGAGACGCCGCCGCCGCCGATCCCATCTCGGGGGATTCTCGGAGATCTCCTTCGGCACCCTGCCGGAGAGGGGATTCATCTCCCGGAGGACTCTACACCGCCATGGTCGCCTCCGGAGTGATGAGTGAGTAGTTCACCCCCGGACTATGGGTCCATAGCAGTAGCTAGATGGTTGTCTTCTCCTCATTGTGCTTCATTATTGGATCTTGTGAGCTGCCTAACATGATCAAGATCATCTATCCGTAATACTCTATGTTGTGTTTGTCGGGATCCGATGGATAGAGAATACCATGTTATGTTAATTATCAAGTTATTACATATGTGTTGTTTATGATCTTGCATGCTCTCCGTTACTAGTAGAGGCTCTGGCCAAGTTTTTGCTTTTAACTCCAAGAGGGAGTATTTATGCTCGATAGTGGGTTCATGCCTGCATTGACACCTGAGACAGTGATGATGAAAGTTCTAAGGTTGTGCTGTGTCTTGTTGCCACTAGGGATAAAACATTGGCGCTATGTCCGAGGATGTAGTTGTTGATTACATTACGCACCATACTTAATGCAATTGTCTGTTGCTTTGCAACTTAATACTGGAAGGGGTTCGGACGATAACCTGAAGGTGGACTTTTTAGGCATAGATGCAGTTGGATGGCGGTCTATGTACTTTGTCCATGTATGTGCATTGTTATGCCCTCTCTATTTGTCAATTGCCCGACTGTAATTTGTTCACCCAACATGCTTTTATCTTATGGGAGAGACACCTCTAGTGAACTGTGGACCCCGGTCCATTCTTTTAATACTGAAATACAAATCTGCTGCAATACTTGTTTTACTCGTTTTCTCTGCAAACAATCATCATCCACACAATTCGGTTAATCCTTTGTTACAGCAAGCCGGTGAGATTGACAACCTCACTCGTTTCGTTGGGGCAAAGTACTTTGGTTGTGTTGTGTAGGTTCCACGTTGGCGCCGGAATCTCCGGTGTTGCGCCGCACTACATCCCGCCGCCATCAACCTTCAACGTGCTTCTTGACTCCTACTGGTCCGATTAAACCTTGGTTTCTTACTGAGGGAAACTTGCCGCTGTGCGCATCACACCTTCCTCTTGGGGTTCCCAACGGACGTGTCAACTACACGCATCAGTAAGCCGGGCTCCGGTTAGACCATCGTGGACCAACCAGGAGATTCTCCGAGCGGTCTTTTCCTGTGTCGGAATTAGAGCGAGCGAGGGGATGAAGCTCCAGCTCGCCAGTTCTTCCGGAGGCTTGTTGTTGAATTTGGGCAGTCCCTCGTGGACGGCCGGAACTGGGATGTTCTTCTCATAAAACCATCCATCATTCCAGTACCGGACGGATTCGTGGGAGTCATGGGGCGGGTACATACGGCCATGTCGGAGCATAAAAGTCATGCTCCCACAGTTCACCTGGAAGAAAAACTGCCATAACCGAACATCTGCCCGGATTCCAAGATGTCCTTCGTAGAGGGTCGCGAAGTTGGAGAGGAGGAGATATGAGTTTGGGCAGATGTTGTGGGGCTGAAGCCCGTATGTGTTGAGGATGGAGAGAAAGAATTCCGAAGGGGGAAGCGATAGAACGCGTTCAACCCAAGCTTTGGTCATGACCCTTTCGTCCGCATCAGGCTTGGGGACGTCGGAGTCACGCATGAAACTCCAATGAGAGGAGATCATGCCCTCGTTCTGGAGCTCTCTCAGCTCTGCATCGGTGGTTTCACAAGGCCACCATTGACCCCTCTCGCCTTCGCGGTTCCGGGCCTTGGAAGCCCTCTTGTTTTCCGCTTCCTGCACCTTGGTCGCCATCCTGGCTTGACCCTCGAGTTCTTCTTCAAGTTCTTTGAGGGTGGGAATCCGGTTTAGCGCAGTGCTAGAAGAGACGGAGAATGGTTGAGCTAGCCTGATGTCTGGAAACATATGGTGGCAAGTACGCAATGGGTTCCGGGCAGATTGGTTCTAATGTACTGGGTTCCGGGCTATTCGGAGAACTACCAGTACAGTTTGGTGAACCATGTGACATGCTTCCGGCTGCACCCATGCAAACTAAACTGAGTAGCCGGATCTATGCTAAGTCTTTCTTCTACGAGGCCGGCGCACGTACCATTAATGGCGCGGTGGTCCGATGAAGCTCCGGTGAAGAGAAGGTCGCCGGACTTGAAGCAAATCTCGCTGCGCGACCATGAATCGGCGGCGGGAAGACATTCCCGATCAACCGAGACGATCTTGGCGCGAGGGGAGCTTTGGAACGGCGGCGGGCGAAGCTTTCCGAGGAGGAGCTCGCCGGAGTCGAGATCTGTCGGGCGGCGCGAGGAAGAAGATGAAGTGGGTGAGAAGGTGAAAGAATGAGAAGTTACCGCGCGCGGGGATATTTATAGACCTCGCGCGGAGATTCGCGTTTTGGATCCGACGGCGGAAACTGAACGGTCTCACCATTGGATGACTGACATGTGTCTTAGGTCAAAAGCGGTAAAACTACGTGGAGGTAACTTAACTGGGCACTCCCAAAATTTCCGGCTGAAGATTCGCATCTCCGAAAATTTAGCGCGGGAAAAGTGGAAGTTCCATGGTATTGTCGTTACTGAAGAACAGAAGATTTCCGAGAAGATAAAGTCGGAAACGAGAGAAAGTTTGGAAGCTCTTCAAGATTCTCTTCGGATCCGAGCTAATTGAAGTCGAAGGAATGATGAATCTCGGAGAACTTCGGGGGCAACTGTTGTTGGTATACTTTATGAGTATATCAACGACATGGCCTGGATCCGGCAAGCCCGGGTGGCCCACAGACGGTGATGGTGGCATGTGGCCCATCGGGCGGCCCAGTTGCTGTTGATCATCAAGGATGACGTCCAGCCCAGAAGCAAGGAGTCGGATCTCAACCGACCTACGAAGGAGGCCGGATCCGTGGAGGCCCATAAAGTACCCGGATCCAGTACGGCTTAGATGGAAGGCGGATCTTTGACGTACACGGCAAGATATTGTACCGTAGTTAGGCAACTTGTATTCCGGCTAGGACTCTCCATGTAAACCCTAGAACCGTGCGCCTATATAAGCCGGATACTGGGAGCCCTTAGGGAAGATCTCGAGCTATAAGCGAGACAACCACAACTCATTGTAACAACGCGCAAGCGCCCAGATAATTCCAGACAAGCAGCAGTAGGCCCTGTCTCCGTGCAGGTGTTCCGAAGCTAGGTAACTCGCGTACCACCGTCCCGAGGACACTCCGCCCTATGGCCCCTACTTCTTTTCCCCCTCGTGAGTATCCCTCCTCCGAGGTACCGTCTACTAAGCAACGACACTTCTGTTTTTGTGTTTTAGAAAAGTTGTACATGAAAGTTTCTCGGAATTGGACGAAACAAAAGCCCAGAGTCTTATTTTTCTGTTTTTGCCTCGTTTGCTCCGCCCATCCGCCTATTTATTCCTCGTATCGGGAAAACCCCGAAGAAGGGAGCCTCCATCCACGAAAAGTTCCGACGCCGCCGTCAACCGAAACCCTAGTTTGGGAGGGTTCTGCAGTCCATCCCGGCACCCTGCCGGAGAGGGAAATCACCGCCGGGGGCCTCTACATCGCTATGTCTTCATCCGAGGTGATGCGTGAGTAGTCCTCCACGGGACCATGGGTCCATAGCAGTAGCTAGATGGCTGTCCTCTCCTTGTTGTGCTTCATGTATAGATCTTGTGAGTTGCCTAACATGATCAAGATCATCTATTTGTAATTGCTACATGTTGGTTTGATGTGGATCCGATTTATAGAGAGATTGCTTTGGTTGACATTATGTATTATGTTATTATGATCTTGCATGCTCTCCGTTTCTAGTAGATGCTCGGCCAAGTAGATGCTAGCGACTCCAAGAGGGAGTATTTATGCTCGATAGTGGGTTCATGCCTCTATTTAACCATGGGAAGTGACCTTGTTCTCTACGGTTGTAGATGTGCTTTTGCTACTAGGGAGAAAACAGCGGTGTTCTATTCAAGGGTAGTTTCATCGTTTACTTTACACACATTGCTTAAAGAGATAGTCCGTTGCTTGCAACTTAATACTGGAGGGTGTCGCGGATGCAATCCTGAAGGTGGATTATTAGTCATAGATGCAGTTGGATTACGGTCTATGTATATTGTTGTAATGCCCGCATACTTTCATAGCATGTATTCTGCACCAACCATTAGCGTAGAATCTTTGTTTGTCAATTGCCCATCTATAATTTGTTTACCCGGCATATTTATTTTATGGGGAGGCGCCTCTAGTGAATTGTGGACCCCGGTCCTTCTTCTTTTAATTGCAATCTTCTACAGCATTTTCCTGTTCTGTTCTATGCAAACAATTCTTCTTCCACACGGTTCGTTTAATCCTTTGTTTTCAGCAAAACCAGTGAGCTTGACAACCTCGCTGAAAGTTGGGGACAAAGTAGTTGGTTGTTTGTGTGCAGGTCTCCACGTTGTTGCTCGGCGCCGGCGATGCGCCTCGCCACGAGTTGGTTCGCAACACCTCGGGAGAGAACGTTTTTCTCCTACTGGTCGATAAACCTTGGTTTCGTACTGAGGAAAAACTTCCTACTGTGCTCATCATACCTTCCTCTTGGGGTTCCACTCAACGTTGCGCATAAATTCTCCTTCATCAACTCCGCGCTCAGCAAAGACTTTTTCTGGTGCCGTTGCCGGGGAGAAAAGCATCTCTTCTGCGAGTGGAGTCTCTCACTAACAACTCTTTTAATTTGTTATTGTTTTGCTTGCATATTTTATTTTTATCTTGTTTCCATTTTATATCGAAAATCCAAAAAAATTAGTATAGCTTTTATTTATGTTGCTTGCATTATTTTTATTAAATGGCTACTCCTGAGAATACTAAGTTGTGTGATTTTACTAGCACCAACAACAATGATTTTATTTGCACACCCATTGCTCCACCTGCTCCTGAAGCAGCTTTTTATGAGATTAAGCCTGCCTTGTTGAACCTTGTTATGAAAGAGCAATTTTCTGGTGTTAGTACTGATGATTCTGCTTCTCACCTCAGCAATTTTGTTGAGCTATGTGAGATGCAAAAATATAAGGATGTAGATGGTGATATTATTAAGTTGAATTTTTTTTTCAATTCTCATTAACAGGTAGAGCTAAGGAGTGGTTGCTATCTTCGCCTATAAATAGTATTGATTCTTGGGTTAAATGCAAAGATGCTTTTATTGGAAAATATTATCCTCCTGCTAAAATTATATCTTTGAGAAGTGATATTATGAAGTTTAGACAATTTGATACTGAGCATGTTGCCAAAGCTTGGGAAAGAATGAAATCTTTGGATAAAAATTGTCCCACTCATGGACTGACTACTTGGATGATTATTCAAACATTCTATGCAGGACTAATTTTTTCTTCAAGGAACTTATAGGATTCAGCTGCTAGAGGCACTTTTATGTCTATGACCCTTGGGGCGGCTACAAAACTTCTGGATAATATGATGATAAATTATTCGGAGTGACATACCGAGAGAGCTCCATAAGGTAAAAAGGTAAATTCTGTTGAGGAAACTTCTACTTTGAGTGATAAGATTGATGCTATTATGTCTATGCTTGCAAATAATAATGCTCATATGTATCCAAACAATGTCCCTTTAGCCTCTTTGGTTGCTCAAGAAGAAAATGTAGATGTGAATTTTATTAAGAGGAACAATTTTAATAATAATGCCTATAGGAATAATTTTGGTAGCAATAATTATAGACCGTATCCTCCCAACAATGAAAGTGGTTTTAGTAACTCTTATGGTAATTCTTATAACAGAAATAGGAGTGCTCCCTCTGAACTTGAGGGTATGCTCAAAGATTTTATTAGTAAACAAACTGTTTTTAATAAATCTGTGGAGGAAAAGTTTAGCAAGATAGATTCTCTTTTTTCTAAAGTGGATAGCCTTGCCCTTGATGTTGATCTTCTTAAATTAAAGGTTGTTCCTCGTGATAATACTGAGAATAAAACCTTTTCTCAAGCAAATGCTATTCAAGTTAGAATTGATGACAATATGAGGTTGTTAGCTGAATTGCATGCTAGGTGGGAAAGAGAAGATGAGATGGCTAGAGAAAATAATTTAGCCAAGTTTTACACAATCACCACCAATAGTAATACTAAACCTTTGAATGCTAGCAAACCTCCTACTACTACTAGAAAAATCGAAAATGTAGGAAAATTCCCCACTCCACATAGAAAAGTGTATAAACCCATTAAAACTGTTCCCGACAAGCGTGCTGAAATTTTTAGAGGTGTGAGAGATAATTGTCCTTTTATTTTTTATAGCAATGATTTTGATTTTGAAAGTTGTACCATTACTGAAGTTATAAAGTTCTTGCAAAAGCTCGTTGAAACTCCCAATGCTAGTGAACAAAATGTTGCTCTTACAAAGCATATTGCTAGTGCTATCACTACAAGAAAAGTTCTGATAGACAACGTCTCAAAATCGTCCGCTAAGGGGTATTTTTCGTTGCCTATGGGCCTAACCCGACGATATGGGTTCTGTTGTCGAAACTGCGTCAGGCAAAGTCCTACGACGATTTTTTCGGTCCGTCGCGCTTGGGTGCCCTTCCGCCACGGAAAATGGGACCGTTGCCCAAGTGTTTCCGGGAGCCCGTTGACTGCCGACGTCATGCAAACCGACACGTGGCGTACGCCGTTAACCGCGGCTAACGGCGTTAACCGGCCGAAACCCCGTGGTAGATGGTAGGCCCACACGAGGTCTGCCACGTCTTAAGCGGGCCGGCCCATTAAGTTTGCGGGCCGGGCCAGCTGACTTAGTTTGACCGGTCAACTATATAGCTGGGCTGGTCCATTAGTTATGTGGGCCGAGCCTAACCTCTAAGGTTGACTGGTCAAAACATTAATGGGCCGGCCCACTAAGCATGTGGGCCGGGCCGAATGCACTCGTTTGACCGGTCAACAGGCAAAAGGGCCGGCCCACAAGACATGTGGGACCCACTTTCCTGTTATCGGGCCGGCCCATTTAACAAGTGGGGTCCACCTTAAAGCAAGTGGGCCGGCCCAAGAAGTTATTGGGCCGGCCCAATTAGCATGTGGGTCCCACTTTCCTGCTATCGGGCCGGCCCATTTAGTACGTGGGGTCCATATTAGATCAGATGGGCCGGGCCAAAAGCACAGGTGGGTCCCACTTTCCTGTTAATGGGCCAGCCCATTTATTATGTGGGGTCCACCATATAGCAAGTGGGCCGGCCCAATAAGATAGTGGGCCGGGCCAAAAACACAGGTAGGTCCCACTTTCCTGCTATCGGGCCGACCCATTTAGTACGTGGGGTCCATATTTGATCAAATGCGCCGGCCCAACAAGCCAGTGGGCCGGGCCAAAACACAGGTGGGTCCCACTTTCCTGTTAAAGGGCCAGCCCATTTAGTGTGTGGGGTCCATCATATAGCAAGTGGGCCGGCCCAACAAGATAGTGGGCCGGGCCAAAAACACAGGTGGGTCCCACTTTCCAGTTAAAGGGCCGACCCATTTAGTATGTGGGGTCCACCATATAGCAAGTGGGCCGGCCCACCAAGATAGTGGGCCGGCCAAAAACACAGAGTGGGTCCCACTTTCCCGTTAAAGGGAC